>NW_027499555.1:0-122978 GCF_021521415.1 Bidens hawaiensis | reverse complement strand
GGTCACAAAATATTGTATGACAGTTTCCATGATTGGATTTGTGATCCGATTCAGAGGTTCCACCCATACTCAGTTTTTCTCCGGCTCGTGTACTACTCCGTTTGGCAATACTGGCAAAATTTCGAACGGGCCACGGAGTGGCGTCGCGGCATAATTATTGATTCGATTCTTTTTTAGGGCCATAAAATATTGTACGCCAGTCTCTATGACCGAATTTATGATCCGATTCAGAGGTTCCACCCATACTCAGTTTTTCCTCCGGCTCGTGTACTACCCTTTAGCAATGCTGGCAAAATTTCGAACGGGCCACAGGGTGGCGTGAGGGCATAATTATTGATCTGATTCTTTCTTAAGGTTACAAAATATTGTATGACAGTCTCCATGACGAAATTTATGATCCGATTCAGAGGTTCCACCCATACTAAGTTTTTCCTTCGGCTCGTTGTACTACCCCCTTTGGCAATACTGGCAAAATTTCGAATGGGCCACGGGGTTGGGTGGCGTCGCGGCATAATTATTGATCCGATTCTTTCTTAGGGCCACAAAATATTGTATGGCAGTCTCCAAGACCGAATTTATGATCTGATTCAGAGGTTCCGCCCATACTCAGTTTTTCCTCCGGCTCGTGTACTACCTCATTTAGGAATACTGGCAAAATTTCGAGCGGGTCACGGGGTGGCGTGAAGGCATAATTATTATTCGGATTTTTTCTTAGGGTCACAAAGTATTGTATGGACAGTCTCCATGACCGAATTTGTAATCCGATTCAGAGGTTCCACCCATACTAAGTTTTTCCTCCGGCTCGTGTACTACCCCCTTTGGCAATACTGGCAAAATTTTGAACGGGCCACGGGGTGGTGTCGCGACATAATTATTGATTCGATTCTTTCTTAGGGCCATAAAATATTGTATGGCTGTCTCCATGAACGAATTTATGATCCGATTTAGTGGTTCCACCCATACTCAGTTTTTCCTCCGGCTCGTGTACTACCCCCTTTGGCAATACGTGCAAAATTTCGAACGTGCCATGGGGTGGCGTGTGACTAGGCGTGTGACTACTAGTTGGTACATGTTTTGTAAATATATCAGAGTTTATGGGTTAATTTTAGCGGAAGACTTTTAAGTTGAATATATAGACATTGATTGACTCGTTAAGACAAACACCCGTTCCTCTGATTGAAAAGGTTAACGTATTCACCTGTACGTCGGTGTTGAAAACCTTGACTGATTGATTGAGTGATTGTGAATGATATTAACCTATACATAAATAGGTTCGTATGAATGTTTGAATGATGTTAAGCTATGATTGTAAGCTTAACCTTGAAATCGTTTATCTTTGATTATGAATGAAAACACTTGGTTTTATGTGACGTTTGATATAGCATGCTTTGGCCTAATAGGTTCAACACGTTGGTAAGTTTCTCCAGGTAAGTAAACGGGTCCCTCGGTTGATTGGGATTTGTACGAATTACTTTTCCTTAGGCAAGAAACTTACTACTAGTGATATCCCCCTTCCAGTTACTACATGCCCACCAAAATATATCTTTGGTTTGACATTACTTCATCATGAAGTAACGTTTATGAAAACATGATTGTGAATGATTTGTTTGTAAAATACGATCAAGGTCAAAGACCATAGCCTCGATGACAATCTAAGCTATAATTCAAATAACTTAAACGTAACCACTACCTTAACGCTGATACTTAGATTGATAATAAGAAAAAGGCAGGATATTGATCTACTTGCTTAAGTGATTGCTACTTGATTATAACTTCGTTTCTTGCACGAAATACGAGAAAACAGCACGTCGGCTTGTTATGGTAACGGGGCACGCTTTTCCAATGCTATGTGTGTGTAAAGAGAGGTGTGTTTAGGATGAATGGGGCTCATGCCCGTCACCCCACTTTTATAGCTGAATTTGGTCCCCATCGCGGTACGCGATGGGTTCCTTGTGCACTATTGCGTACCGCGACACCGCAAAAAGACGCTGCCTTATGCGGTGGTGACACGTGGCCTGTCACAACGTGCCACGTGTTGACACGTTGTTGGACACGTGTCCACTGACTCAGCAAGCCCATCGCACTACGCAATGGGTTGATTGTTACCCCGTCGCGTACCACGATGGGAGCAAATTTTCAAAATTTGCACTTTTGGTCTTTGTACTTTCTGAGTTAGTGTTTTTAAGCTTAAACTAAAGAGGGTAAAAGACGCGTTGTTACATCCTCCCCACCTGTTGAATAATCTCGTCCTCGAGATCTATTGGAATAGATTGGGATACTTTTTCTTCATTTCTGACTCGAGTTCCCACGTATACTCGGGTCCTCGTCTTGAATCCCATTTGACTTTTACGAGCTTGAGTCGTTTGTGCTTAAGAAACTTAATCATGCTATCCTCTATTTGAATCGGTTGTTTTACAAACTTAAGCTTCTCGTTGATCTTGACATCTTTTAATGGCATTGCAAGGGTTTCGTCGGCTAAACACTTGCGCAGATTGGATACGTGAAACACATCATGAATACCCTTCATCTCCTCGGGTAATTCTAGCCGATAAGCAACTGGCCCAACTCTTTCGAGTATCTTGAATGGTCCAACGAATCTTGGACTTAATTTCCTTTCTTCCCGAATCTTACTACACCTTTCCAAGGCGATACTTTCAATAACACTTTGTCGCCTTCTTTGAATTCTAATGGCTTGCGGCGAATGTCCGCATAACTCTTTTGTCTATCTCTTGCTGTTTTCAATCGTTCACGGATTTGTATAACTTGATCAGTGGTTCTTTGAACGATTTCAGATCCTGACAACTGACCATCACCTGTTTCTGACCAACACACAGGTGTTCTACACTTACATCCATACAATGCTTCAAATGGTGCTGCTTGGATACTCGTATGATAACTATTGTTGTACGAGAATTCATCAGCGCGAGATGAGTGTCCCAACTTCCACCTAAGTCGATAACACAGGCACGAACCATATCCTCTAATGTTTGAATCGTGCGTTCACTTTGGCCATCAGTTTGGGGATGGTAAGCAGTACTTAAGTTTAATCGAGTCACCATAGCCTTTTGAAAACTTGACCAACAATTTGAAGTGAATCGACTATCTCTATCAGAAATGATGGATAGCGGCACACCATGTTAGGATACAATGTTTTCGACATATAAATGTGCTAACTTATCCATACTAAACGATTCTTGGATTGGAATGAAATGAGCAGACTTGGTAAGATCTATCTACAATAACCCAGATCGCATCATTTTGGCATGAAGTTTTTGGTAGCTTCATGATGAAATCCATAGTTATCATATCCCACTTCCATATCTTTATCTTAGGTTGTTGTAGCAATCCTAACGGCTTTTGGTGTTCGGCTTTTACTTTTGAACATGTCAGGCACTTAGCTACATATAAGGCAATGTCTTTCTTCATCCCGATCCACCAGTAATCGTCTTTTAGATTGTGATACATCTTATCACTTCCCGGATGCATCATATACTTTGACTTGTGTGCTTCTTGTAGAATCTTGTCTCTTAAACTTCCGACCATCGGTACCCAAATCCTTGTACCGAGTGTAAGTATTTCATCACTTCCTTTAATCAGTTGATCAATTGTGCCGTTCTCTTTTTCGGCCGTAATGTTCCCTTCTTCCAGTGCCAACTTCTGAGCTTCTTTAATTTGGCAGGCTAAATCGATTTTAAGTTCCAATCTAAGTGCTCGGACTCTCTTTGGCTTTTCATGTTCTTTTCTGATTAAGGCGTCAGCCACTACGTTGGCTTTCCTTCATGATATACGATATCACAATCGTAGTCATTAAGTGTTTCCATCCAACGCCTTTGTCTCATTACTTTTCCTATTAGGCAAGAAACTTACTACTAGTGATATCCCCCTTCCAGTTACTACATGCCCGTCAAAATATATTTTTGGTTTAACATTACTTCATCATGAAGTAACGTTTTATGAAAACATGATTGTGAATGATTTGTTTGTAAAATACGATCAAGGTCAAAGACCATAGCCTCGATTGATAATCTAAGCTATAATTCAAATAACTTAAACGTAACCACTACCTTACGCGGATACTTAGATGATAATAAGAAAAAGGCAGGATATTGATCTACTTGCTTAAGTGATTGCTACTTGATTATAACTTCGTTTCTTGCACGAAATACGAGGAAAACAGCACGTCGGCTTGTTTTGGCAACGGGGCACGCTTTCCAATGCTATGTGTGTGTAAAGAGAGGTGTGTTTAGGATGAATGGGGCTCATGCCCGTAACCCCCCTTTTCTAGCTGAACTTGGTCCCCATCGCGGTACGCGATGGGTTCCTTGTGCCGTATCGCGTACCGCGGCGCCGCAAAAAGACGCCGCCTTATGCGGTGGTGACACGTGGCCTGTCACAACATGCCACGTGTTGACACGTTGTTGGACACGTGCCCACTGACTCAGCAAGCCCATCGCGTTACGCGATGGGTTGATTGTTACCCCGTCGCGTACCGCGATGGGAGCAAATTTTCAGAATTTGCACTTTGGTCCCTGTACTTTCTAAGTTAGTGTTTTTAAGCTTAAATTAAAGAGGGTAAAAGACGCGGGTGTTACATGGCGTGAGGGCATAATTGTTGATCCGATTCTATCTTTGGGTCACAAAATATTTTTTGGCAGTCTCCCGGACCGAATTTATTATCCGATTCAGAGGTTCCACCCATACTCAGTTTTTCCTCCGACTCGTGTACTACCCCCTTTGGCAATACTGGCAAAATTTCCAACGGCCCACGGGGTGGCGTCACGGCATAAATATTGATCCCATTCTTTCTTAGGGTTATAAAATATTGTATGGCAGTCTTTATGACCGAATTTATGATCCGATTCAGAGGTTCTACCCATACTCAGTTTTTTCCTCCGGCTCGTGTATTATCCACTTTGGCAATACTTGCAAAATTTCGAACGGGCCACGAGGTGGCGTCACGGCATAAATATTATTCCATTCTTTTTTGGGTCATAAAATATTGTACGGCAGTCTCCATGACCAAATTTATGATCCGATTCAGTGGTTCGACCCATACTCAGTTTTTTCCTCTGGCTCGTATACTACCCCATTTGGCAATACAGGCAAAATTTCAAACAAGCCACGGGGTGGCATGATGCATAATTATTGATCCGATTTTTTCATAGGGTTATAAAATATTGTATAGCAGTATTTTAAACCGAATTTATGATCCGATTCAGTGGTTCGACCCATACTCAGTTTTCCTCTGGCTCGTGTACTACCCCATTTGGCAATACTGGTAAAATTTCGAATGGGCCACGAGGTGGTGTCAAGGCATAATTATTGATACGATTCTATCTTAGGGTCACAAAATATTGTATGGCAGTCTCCAGGACCGAATTTATGATATGATTCAGAGGTTCCACCCATACTCAGTTTTTCCTCCGGCTCGTGTACTACCCCTTTTGGCAATCATGGCAAAATTTCGAGCGGGCAACGGGTGGCGTGAGGGCATAATTATTGATCCGATTCTTTCTTAAGGTCACAAAATATTGTATGACAATCTCACTACCGAATTTGTTATCCGATTCAGAGGTTCGACCCATACCCAGTTTTTCCTCCGGCTCGTGTACTACCCCCTTTGGCAACACTGACAAAATTTCGAACGGGCCACTGGGTGCCGTGATGGCATAATTATTGATCCGATTCTTTCTTAAGGTCGCAAATATTGTATGACAGTCTCCATGACGTAATTTATGATCCGATTCAGTGGTTCCACCCATATTCAGTTTTTCCTCCGGCTCGTGTGCTACCTACCCCTTTTGGCAATACTGGCAAAATTTCGAACGCGCCACGAGCTAGCGTAAGGGCATAATTGTAGATCCGATTCTTTCTTAGGCCATAAAATACTGTATGGCAGTCTCCATGACCAAATTTATGATCCGATTCAGTGGTTCGACCCATACTTAATTTTTTCTCCGGCTCGTGTACAACCCCGTTGGCAATACTGGTAAAATTTCGAACAGGCCACGGGGTGGGCGTGAGGGCATAATTATTGATCCGATTCTATCTTAGGGTCACAAAATATTGTACGACAGTCTCAGGACCGAATTTATAATCCGATTAAGAGGTTCCACCCATACTCAGTTTTTCCTCCAGCTCGTGTACTACACTCTTTGGCAATAATGGCAAAATTTCGAACGGGCCACGGGGTGACGTTATGGCATAATTATTGATCCGATTATATCTTAGGATCACAAAATATTGTATGGCAGTCTCCAGGACCGAATTTATAATCCGATTCTAAGGTTCCACCCAAACTCAGTTTTTCCTCCGGGTCGTGTATTATCCCTTTGACAATATTTGCAAAATTTCGAACGGCCCACGCTGGTGGCGTTAGGACATAATTATTGATCCGATTCTTTCTTAGAGTCACAAAATATTGTATGGTAGTCTCCAGGACCGAATTTATGATCAGATTCAGAGGTTCCTCCCATACTTAGTTTTTCTTCCGGCACGTGTACTACCCCCTTTGGCAACACTGGCAAAATTTCGAACAGCCCACGGGGTGGCGTCACGGCATAAATATTGATTCGATTCTATCTTAGGGTCACAAAATATTGTATGGCAGTCTCTAGGACCGAATTTATGATCCGATTCTGAGGTTCCACCCATACTTAGTTTTTCCTTCGGCTCGTGTACTACCCCCTTTGGCAATACTGGCAAAATTTCGAACGGTCTTCGGGGTGGCGTCACGGCATAAATATTGATCCCATTCTTTCATAGGGTCATAAAATATTGTATGACACTCTCCATGACCGAATATATGATCCGATTCAGAGGTTCTACCCATACTCAGTTTTTCCTCCGGGTCGTGTACTACCCACATTGGCAATACTGGCAAAATTTCTAACGGGCCACGGGGTGGCGTCACGGCATAAATATTGATCTCATTATTTCTTATGGTCATAAAATATTGTACTCCAGTCTGCATGACTGAATTTATGATCCGGTTCAGTGGTTCGACCCATACTCAGTTTTTCCTCCGGCTCGTGTACTACTCGCTTAGGCAATACAGGTAAAATTCGAACAGGCCACGGGGTGGTGTGAGGGCATAATTATTGATTCGATTCCATCTTAGGGTCACAAAATATTGTATGGCAGTTTCCAGGAACGAATTTATGATCTGCTTCAGAGGTTCCACCCATACTCAATTTTTCCTCCGGCTCGTGTACTACCCCTATTGGCAATCCTTGCAAAATTTTGAGCGGGCCACGGGGTGGCGTGAGGGCATAATTATTGATCCGATTTTTTCTTAAGGTCACAAAATATTGTATGACAATCTCCATGACCGAATTTGTTATCCGATTCAGAGGTTCGACCCATACCCAGTTTTTCATCCGGCTCGTGTACTACCCCCTTTAGCAATACTAGCAAAATTTCGAACGGGCCACAGGGTGCCGTGAGGGCATAATTATTGATCCGATTCTTTCTTAAGGTCACAAAATATTGTATGACAGTCTCCATGACGGAATTTATGATCCGATTCAGTGGTTCCACCCATATTCAGTTTTTCCTTCGGCTCGTGTGCTACCTACCCCTTTTGGCAATACTGGCAAAATTTCGAACGGGCCACGAGCTAGCGTAATGGCATAATTGTAGATCCGATTCTTTCTTAGGGCAATAAAATACTGTATGGCAGTCTCCATGACAAAATTTATGATCCGATTCAGTGGTTCGACCCATACTCAGTTTTTCCTCCGGCTCGTGTACTACCCCATTTGGCAATACTGGCAAAATTTCGAACGAGCCACGGGGTGGCATGATGGCATAATATTGATCCGATTTTTTCATAGGGTTATAAAATATTGTATACAGTCTTTTAAACCGAATTTATGATCCGATTCAGTGGTTCGACCCATACTCAGTTTTTCCTCCGGCTCGTGTACCCCCTTTGGCAATACTGGTAAAATTTTGAATGGCCACGGGGTGACGGTAGGGCATAATTATTGATCCGATTCTATCTTAGGATCACAAAATATTGTATGGCAGTCTCCAGGACCGAATTTATGATCCGATTCTAAGGTTCCACCCATACTCAGTTTTTCCTCCGGCTCATGTATTACCCCTTTGGCAATACTTGCAAAATTTCGAACGGCCCACGCGGTGGCGTTAGGACATAATTATTGATCCGAATCTTTCTTAGAGTCACAAAATATTGTATGGTAGTCTCCAGGAGCGAATTTATGATCCGATTCAGAGGTTCCTCCCATACTCAGTTTTTCTTCCGACACGTGTACTACCCCTTTGGCAATACAGGCAAAATTTCGAACGGCCCACGGGGTGGCGTCACGGCATAAATATTTATCCGATTCTATCTTAGGGTCACAAAATTTTTTATGGCAGTCTCCAGGACCGAATTTATGATCCAATTCGGAGGTTCCACCCATACACAGTTTTTCCTTCGGCTCGTGTACTACCCCTTTGGCAATACAGGCAAAATTTCGAACGGTCTACGGGGTGGCGTCACGGCATAAATATTGATCCCATTCTTTCATAGGGTCATAAAATATTTCATGACAGTCTCCATAACCGAATATATGATCCGATTCAGAGGTTCTACCCATACTCAGTTTTTCCTCCGGGTCGTGTACTACCCACTTTGGCAATAATGGCAAAATTTCGAACGGGCCACGGGCGGCGTCACGACATAAATATTGATCTCATTCTTTCTTATGGTCATAAAATATTGTACGCCAGTCTACATGACCGAATTTATGATCCGATTCAATGGTTCGACCCATTCTCAGTTTTTCCTCCGGCTCGTGTACTACTCCCTTTGGCAATACTGGTAAAATTTCGACCAGGCCACGGGGTGGCGTGAGGGCATAATTATTGATTCGATTCTATCTTAGGGTCACAAAATATTGTATGGCAGTTTCCAGGAACGAATTTATGATCTGATTCAGAGGTTCCACCCATACTCAGTTTTTCCTCCGGCTTGTGTACTACCCCTTTTGGCAATTCTTAGGGTCATAAAATATTGTATGACAGTCTCCTAGACCGAATTTATGATCCGATTCAGAGGTTTGACCCATCCTTAGTTTGGCAAAATTTTGAACGGGCCACGGGGTTCTGTGAGGGCATAATTATTGATCCGATTCTATCTTAAGGTCACAAAATTTTGTATGGCAGTCTACATGACCGAATTTATGATCCGATTCATAGGTTCTTCTCATACTCAGTTTTTCCTCCGGCTCGTGTACGACCCCCTTTGGCAATACTGGTAAAAGTTCGAACGGGCCACGGGGTGGCGTCGCGGCCTAATTATTGATCTGATTCTTTCTTAGGGCCATAAAATATTGTATGGCAGTCTCCATGACCGAATTTATGATCCGATTCAGTGGTTTGACCCATACTCAGTATTTCCTCCGGTTCGTGTACTACCCCCTTTGGCAATACTGGCAAAATTTTGAACGAACCAGAGGGTGGCATGAGGGCATAATTATTGATCCGATTCTTTCTTAAGGTCACAAAATATTGTATGACAGTCTCCATGACGGAATTTATGATCCGATTCAGAGGTTCCACCCATACTTAGTTTTTCCTTCGGCTCGTGTACTACCCTCTTTGGCAATACTGGCAAAATTTTGAACGGGCCACGGGGTGGTGTCATGTCATAAATATTGATCCCATTCTTTCTTAGGGTTATAAAATATTGTACGGCATTCTCCATGACCGAATTTATGATCCGATTCAGAGGCTCCTACCATACTCAGTTTTTCCTCCGGCTCGTGTACTACCCCCTTTGACAAAATTTCGAACGTGCCACGGGGTCGCGTGAGGGCATAATTATTGATCCGATTCTATCTTAACTTCACAAAATATTGTATGGCAGTCTCCATGACATAATTTATGATCCGATTCCGAGGTTCGACCCATCCTCAGTTTTTCCTCCGGCTCGTGTACTGGCAAAATTTCGAACGGGCCACGGGGTGGGGTGAGGGCATAATTATTGATACGATTCTTTCTTAGGGTCATAAAATATTGTACGACAGTCTCCTAGACCGAATTTATGATCCGATTCAGAGGTTTGACCCATCCTTAGTTTGGCAAAATTTCGAACGGGCCACGGGGTTGTGTGAGGGCATAATTATTGATCCGATTCTATCTTAAGGTCACAAAATTTGTATGGCAGTCTACAGGACCGAATTTATGATCCGATTCATAGGTTCTCCTCATACTCAGTTTTTCCTCCGGCTCGTGTACTACCCCTTTTGGCAATACTGGCAAAAGTTCGAACGGGCCACGGGGTGGCGTCGCGGCCTAATTATTGATCCGATTCTTTCTTAGGGCCATAAAATATTGTATGGCAGTCTCCATGACCGAATTTATGATCCGATTCAGTGGTTCGACCCATACTCAGTGTTTCCTCCGGCTCGTGTACTACCCCTTTTGGCAATATTGGCAAAATTTCGAACGAGCTAGAGGGGGGCGTGAGGGCATAATTATTGATCCGATTCTTTCTTAAGGTCACAAAATATTGTATGACAGTCTCCATGACGGAATTTATGATCCGATTCAGAGGTTCCACCCATACTTAGTTTTTCCTTCGGCTCGTGTACTACCTCCTTTGGCAATACTGGCAAAATTTTGAACGGGCCATGGGGTGGCGTCATGTCATAAATATTGATCCCATTCTTTCTTAGGGTCATAAAATATTGTACGACAGTCTCCATGACCGAATTTATGATCCGATTCAGAGGCTCCTACCATACTCAGTTTTTCCTCCGGCTCGTGTTCTACCCCCTTTGACAAAATTTCGAACGGGCCACGGGGTCGCTTGAGGGCATAATTATTGATCCTATTCTATCTTAACATCACAAAATATTGTATGGCGGTCTCTATGACATAATTTATGATCCGATTCCAAGGTTCGACCCATCCTCAGTTTTTCCTCCGGCTTGTGTACTGGCAAAATTTCGAACGGGCCACGGTGTGGTGTGAGGGCATAATTATTGATATGATTCTTTCTTAGGGTCATAAAATATTGTATGACAGTATCGTAGACCGAATTTATGATCCGATTAAGATGTTTGACCCATCCTCAGTTTTTCCTCCGGCTCGTGTACTACCCATTTGGCAAAATTTCGAACGGGCCACGGGGTTTTGTGAGGGCATAATTATTGATCCGATTCTATCTTAAGGTCACAAAATTTTGTATGGTAGTCTACAGGACAGAATTTATGATCCGATTCATAGGTTCATCTCTTACTAAGTTTTTCCTTCGACTCGTGTTCTATCCCCTTTGGCAATACTAGAAAAAGTTCGAACGGGCTACAGGGTGGCGTCGCGGCCTAATTATTGATCCGATTATTTCTTAGGGCCATAAAATATTGTATGGCAGTCTCCATGACCGAATTTATGATCCGATTCAGTGGTTCGACCCATACTCAGTGTTTCCTCCAGCTCGTGTACTACCCCCTTTGGCAATACTGGCAAAATTTCGAACGAGCCAGAGGGTGGCGTGAGGGCATAATTATTGATACGATTCTTTCTTAAGGTCATAAAATATTGTATGACAGTCTCCATGACGGAATTTATGATCCGATTCAGAGGTTCCACCCATACTTAGTTTTTCCTTTGGCTCGTGTACTACCCCCTCTGGCAACACTGGCAAAATTTTGAACGGGCCACGGGGTGGCGTTATGTCATAAATATTGATCCCATTCTTTCTTAGGGTTATAAAATATTGTACGACAGTCTCCATGACCGAATTTATGATCCGATTCAGAGGTTCCTACCATTCTCAGTTTTTCCTCCGGCTCGTGTACTACCCCCTTTGACAAAATTTCTAACTGGCCACGGGGTCGCGTGAGGGCATAATTATTGATCCGATTCTATCTTAACTTCACAAAATATTGTATGGCAGTCTCCATGACATAATTTATGATCCGATTCCGAGGTTCGACCCATCCTCAGTTTTTTTCCTCCGGCTCGTGTACTGGCAAAATTTCGAACAGGCCACGGGGTGGGGTGAGGCAAAATTATTGATACGATTCTTTCTTAGGGTCATAAAATATTGTATGACAGTCTCCTAGACCGAATTTATTATCCGATTCAGAGGTTTGACCCATCCTCAGTTTTTCCTCCGGCTCGTGTACTACCCCCTTTGGCAAAATTTCGAACGGGCCACGGGGTTGTGTGAGGGCATAATTATTGATCCGATTCTATCTTAAGGTCACAAAATTTTGTATAGCAGTCTACAGGACTGAATTTATGATCTGATTCATAGGTTCCTCTCATACTCAGTTTTTCCTCCGGCTCGTTACTACCCCCTTTGGCAATACTAGCAAAAGTTCGAACTGGCCACGGGGTGGCGTCGCGGCCTAATTATTGATCCGATTCTTTCTTAGGGCCATAAAATTATGTATGACAGTCTCCATGACCGAATTTATGATCCGATTCAGTGGTTCGACCCATACTCAGTGTTTCCTCCGGCTCGTGTACTACCCCTTTTGGCAATACTGGCAAAATTTCGAACGAGCCAGAGGGTGGCGTGAGGGCATAATTATTGATATGATTCTTTCTTAAGGTCATAAAATATTGTATGACAGTCTCTATGACGGAATTTATGATCCGATTTAGAGGTTCCACCCATACTTAGTTTTTCCTTCGGCTCGTGTACAACCCCTTTGGCAATACTGGCAAAATTTTGAACGGGCCACGGGGTGGCGTCATGTCATAAATATTGATCCCATTCTTTCAAAGGGTCATAAAATATTGTACGGCAGTCTCCATGACCGAATTTATGATCCGATTCAGAGGTTCCTACCATATTCAGTTTTTCCTCCGGCTCGTGTGCTACCCCCTTTGACAAAATTTCGAACGGGCCACGGGGTCGCGTGAGGGCATAATTATTGATCCGATTCTATCTTAACTTCACAAAATATTGTATGGCAGTCTCCATGACATAATTTATGATCCGATTCCGAGGTTCGACCCATTCTCAGTTTTTCCTCCGGCTCGTGTACTGGCAAAATTTCGAACGGGCCACGGGGTGGTGTGAGGGCATAATTATTGATACGATTCTTTCTTAGGGTCATAAAATATTGTATGACAGTCTCCTAGACCGAATTTATGATCCGATTCAGAGGTTTGACCCATCCTTAGTTTGGCAAAATTTCGAACGGGCCACGGGGTTGTATGAGGGCATAATTATTGATCCGATTCAATCTTAAGGTCACAAAGTTTTGTACGACAGTCTCCTTGACCGAATTTATGATCCGATTCAGTGGTTCGACCCATAATCAGTTTTTCCTCCGGCTCGTGTACTACCCCCTTTGGCAATTCTGGCAGAATTTCGAACGGGCCACGGGGTCGCGAGAGGGCATAATTATTGATTCAGTTCTTTCTTAGGACCATAAAATATTGTACGGCAGTCTCCAAGACCGAATTTATGATCCGATTCAGTTGTTCGACCCATACTCAGTTTTTCCTCTGGCTCGTGTACTACCCCCTTTGGCAATACTGGCAAAATTTCAAACGGGCCACGGGGTCGCTATAGGGCATAATTATTGATCCGATTATTTCTTAGAACCATAAAATATTGTACGGCAGTCGCCATGACCGAATTTATGATCCGATTCAATGGTTCGACCCATACTCAGTTTTTCTTCTGGCTCGTGTACTACCACCTTTAGCAATACTTGCAAAATTTCGAACAGGCCACGGGGTGGCGTGAGGGCATAATTATTGAGCCGATTCTTTCTTAGGGTCACAAAATATTGTATGGCACTCTCAATGACCGAATTTTTGATCTGATTCAGTGATTCCACCCATACTTAGTTTTTCTTCCGGCACGTGTACTAACCCCTTTCGCAATACTTGCAAAATTTAGAACGGGCAACGGGGTGGTGTCAGGGCTTAATTATTAATCTGATCTTTTCTTAGGGTAATAAAATATTGTACGACAGTCTCCATGACCGAATTTATGATCCGATTCAGTGGTTCGACCCATACTCAGTTTTTCCTCCGGCTCGTGTACTACCACCTTTGGCAATACGGGTAAAATTTTGTACGGTCCACGAGGTGGCGTGAGGGCATAATTATTGATCCGATTCTTTCTAAGGATCACAAAATATTGTATGGCAGTCTCCAATATCGAATTTATAATCCGATTCAGTGGTTCCACCCATACTCAGTTTTTCCTCCGTTTCGTGTACTACCCTTTTGGCAATATGGGCAAAATTTCGAACGGGCCACGGGGTGGGGTGAGGGGATAATTATTTATCCGATTCTTTCTTACGGCCATATAATGTTGTATGTAGTTACCATGACCGAATTTATCATCCAATTCAGTGGTTCAACGAATACTCAGTTTTTCCTACGGCTCGTGTACTACCCCCTTTGGCAATACTGGTAAAAGTTTGGAAAGTCAAGGGGTAGCGTCAGGGCATAATTGTTGATCAGATTCTTTCTTATGGTCATAAAATATTGTATGGCAGTCTCCATGACATAATTTATGATCCGATTCAGTGGTTCAACCCATACTCAGTTTTTCCTCCGGATCGTGTACTACTCTTTTTGGCAATACAGGAAAAATTTCACATGGGCCACGGGGTGGCGTTAGGGCATAATTGTTGATCTGATTCTATCTTAGGTCCATAAAATATTGTACGGCAGTCTCCATGACCGAATTTTTGATTCGATTTAGTGGTTCGACCGATACTCAGTTTTTTCCTCCGTCTCGTGTACTACACCCTTTGGCAATACTGTATGGCAGTCTCCATGACCTAATTTATGATCCGATTCAGTTGTTCCACCCATATTCAGTTTTTTCTTTGGCAATACGGGCAAAATTTCATACGGGCCACGGGGTGGCGTAAGGGCATAATTATTGATCTGATTCTTTCTTTGGGCCTTAAAATTATTCTACGGCAGTCTCCATGACCGAATTTTTGATTCGATTCAGTGGTTCGACCGATACTCAGTTTTTCCTCCGGCTCGTGTACTACCCCCTTTGTGAATACTTGCAAAATTTCGAACGGGCCACGTGGTCGCGTGAGGGCATATTTATTGTTCCGATTCTTTCTTAGGGTTACAAAATATTGTATGGGAGTCTCCATAATCGAATTTATGATCCGATTCAGTGGTTCCACCCATACTCAGTTTTTCTCCAGCTCGGGTACCACCCCCTTTCGCAATACGAGCAGAATTTAGAACGGGCCACAGGGTGGCGTTAGGACATAATTATTGATCCGATTCTTTGTTAGGGCCATAAAATATTGTACGACAGTCTCCTTGACCGAATTTATGATCCGATTTGGTGGTTCGACCCATACTCAGTTTTTCTTCCGGCACATGTACTACCCCCTTTGGCAATACTGGAAAAATTTCGAACGGGGCACGGGGTGGCGTGAGGGCATAATTATTGATCCGATTCTTTCTTAGGGTCACAAAATAATGTATGGCAATCTCAATGACCGAATTTATGATCTGATTCAGTGGTTCCACCCATACTTAGTTTTTCCTCCGGCACGTGTACTACCCCATTTCGCAATACTTGCAAAATTTCGAACGGGCAACGTGGTGGCGTCAGGGCATAATTATTAATCTGATCCTTTATTAGGGCCATAAAATATTGTACGGCAGTCTCCATGACCGAATATATGATCCGATTCCGTGGTTCGACCCATACTTAGTTTTTCCTCCGGCTCGTGTACTACCACCTTTGGCAATACGGGTAATATCTTGTTCGGTCCACGGGGTGGCATGAGGGCATAATTATTGATCCGATTCTTTCTAAGGGTCACAAAATATTGTATGGCAGTCTCCAATATCGAATTAATGATCCGATTCAGTGGTTACACCCATACTCAGTTTTTCCTCCGTCTCGTGTACTACCCTTTTGGCAATACGGGCAAAATTTCGAACGGGCCACGGGGTGGAGTGAGGGGATAATTATTTATCCGATTCTTTATTACGTCCATATAATGTTGTATGAAGTCTCCATGACCGAATTTATCATCCAATTCAGTGGTTCGACGAATAATCAGTTTTTCCTCCGGCTAGTGTACTTCCCCCTTTGGCAATACTGGTAAAAATTTGGACAGGCCACGGGGGTAGCGTCAGGGCATAATTGTTGATCCGATTCTTTCTTAAGGTCATAAAATATTGTATGGCAGTCTCCATGACATAATTTATGATCTGATTCAGTAGTTCGACCCATACTCAGTTTTTCCTCCAGCTCGTGTACTACCCCCTTTGTCAATACGGGCAAAATTTCATACGGGACACTGGGTGGCGTTAGGGCATAATTATTGATCTGATTCTATCTTAGGGCCATAAAATATTGTACGGCAGTCTCCATGACCGAATTTTTGATTCGATTCAGTGGTTCGACCGATACTCAGTTTTTCTTCCGGCTCGTGTGCTACCCCTTTTGACAGTACAGGCAAAATTTCGAACGGGCCACGTGGTGGCGTGAGGGCATACTTATTGTTCCGATTCTTTCTTAGTGTCACATAATACTGTATGCCAGTCTCCATGACCGAATTTTTGATCCGATTCAGTAGTTTACTCAGTTTTTCCTCCGGCTCGTGTACTACCCCCTTTGGCAATACTGGCAAAATTTAGAACGGGTCACGGGGTGGCGTGAGGGCATAATTATTGATTCGATTATTTCATAAGGCCATAAAATATTGTATGGCAGTTTCTATGATCGAATTTATGATCCGATTCATTGGTTCGACCCATACTCAGTTTTTCCTACGGATCGTGTACTACTCTTTTTGGCAATACGGGCAAAATTTCGAACGGGCCACGGGGTAGCGTGAGGGCATAATTATTGATCCGATTCTTTCATATGGCCATAAAATATTCTAAGACAGTCTCCATGACAGAATTTATGATCCGATTCAGTGGTTCGACCCATACTCAGTTTTTCCATCGGCTCGTGTACTACCCACTTTGGCAATACTGGCAAAATTTCGAACGGGCCACGGGGTGGCGTCAGGACATAAATATTGAAATGATTCTTTCTTAGTGTCATAAAATACTGTATGGCTGTCTCCATGACCGAATTTATGATCCGATTCAGTTGTTCCACCCATACTCAGTTTTTCCTTCAGCTCGTGTACCACCTCCTTTTGCAATACGGGCAAAATTTCATACGGGCCACGGGGTGGCGTTAGGGCATAATTATTGATCTGGTTCTATCTTAGGGCAATAAAATATTGTACGGCAGTCTCCATGACCGAATTTTTGATTCGATTCAGTGGTTCGATCGATACTCAGTTTTTCCACCGGCTCGTGTACTACCTCCTTTGGCAATACTGGCAAAATTTCGAACGGGCCACGTGGTGTTGTGAGGGCATATTTATTGTTCCAATTCGTTCTTAGGGTCACAAAATATTGTATGGCAGTCTCCATAATCGAATTTATGATCCGATTCAGTGGTTCCACCCATACTCAGGTTTTCCTCCAGCTCGTGTACCACCCCCTTTCGCAATACAGGCAGAATTTCGAACGGGCCACGGGGTGGCGTAAGGACATAATTATTTATCCGATTCTTTCTTAGGGCCATAAAATATTGTACGACAGTCTCCTTGACCGAATTTATGATCCGATTCAGTGGTTCGACCCATACTCAGTTTTTCCTTCGGCTCGTGAACTACCCTCTTTGGCAATACTGGCACAATTTAGAACGGGCCACGGGGTGGCGTCAGGACATAAATATTGATATGATTCTTTCTTAGTGTCACAAAATACTGTATGGCAGTCTCCAAGACAGAATTTATGATCCGATTCAGTTGTTCCACCCATACTCAGTTTTTCCTTCAGCTCGTGTACCACCCCCTTTGGCAATATGGGCAAAATTTCATACGAGCCACGGGGTGGCGTTAGGGCATAATTATTGATCTGATTCTATCTTAGGGCCATAAAATATTGTACGGCAGTCTCCATGACCGAATTTTTGATTCGATTCAGTGGTTCGACCGATACTCAGTTTTTCCTCCGGCTCGTGTACTACCCCTTTTGGCAATACTGGCAAAATTTCGAACGGGCCACGTGGTGGCGTGAGGGCATATTTATTGTTCCGGTTCTTTCTTAGGGTTACAAAATATTGTATGGCAGTCTCCATAATCGAATTTTTGATCCGATTCAGTGGTTCCACCCATACTCAGTTTTTCCTCCGTCTCGTGTACCACCCCCTTTCGCAATACAGGCAGAATTTCGAACGGGCCACAGGGTGGCGTTAGGACATAATTATTTATCCGATTCTTTCTTAGGGCCATAAAATATTGTACGACAGTCTCCTTGACCGAATTTATGATCCGATTCAGTGGATCGACCCATACTCAGTTTTTCCTCTGGCTCATGTACTACCCCCTTTGGCAATACTGGCAAAATTTCGAACGGGCCACGTGGTGGCGTGAGGGCATATTTATTGTTCCAGTTCGTTCTTAGGGTTACAAAATATTGTATGGCAGTCTCCATAATCGAATTTATGATCCGATTCAGTGGTTCCACCCATACCCAGTTTTTCCTCCAGCTCGTGTACCACCCCCTTTCGCAATACGGGCAGAATTTCGAAGGAACCACGGGGTGGCGTTAGGACATAATTATTTATCCGATTCTTTCTTAAGGCCATAAAATATTGTACGGCAGTCTCCATGACCGAATTTATGATCCGGTTAAGTGGTTAGACCCATGCTCAATTTTTCCTCAGGCTCGTGTACTACCACCTTTGGCAATACGGGTAAAATTTTATACGGTGCACGGGGTGGCGTGAGGGCATAATTATTGATCCGATTCTTTCAAAGGGTCACAAAATATTGTATGGCAGTCTCCAATATCGAATTTATGATCCGATACAGTGGTTCCACCCATACTCAGTTTTTCCTCCGTCTCGTGTACTACCCTTTTGGCAATACGGGCAAAATTTCGAACGGGCCACGGGGTGGGGTGAGGGGATAATTATTTATCCGATTCTTTCTTACGGCCATATAATGTTGTATGCAGTCTCCATGACCGAATTTATCATCCAATTCAGTGATTCGACGAATACTCAGTTTTTCCTCCGGCTCGTGTACTACCCCTTTTGGCAAAACTGGTAAAAGTTTGGACAAGCCACGGGGTAGCGTCAGGGCATAATTGTTGATCCGATTCTTTCTTAAGATCATAAAATATTGTATGGCAGTCTCCATGACATAATTTATGATCTGATTCAGTAGTTCGACCCATGCTCAGTTTTTCCTCCGGCTCGTGTACTACCCCCTTTGGCAATACTGGGAAAATTTAGAACGGGTCACGGGGTGGCCTGAGGGCATAATTATTGATCTGATTCTATCTTAGGGCCATAAAATATTGTACGGCAGTCTCCATGACCGAATTTATGGCAGTCTTTAGCTCGTGTACCACCCCCTTTGCCAATACGGGCAAAATTTCATACGGGCCAATGGGTGGCGTTAGGGCATAATTATTGAACTGATTCTATCTTAGGGCCATATAATATTGTACGGCAGTCTCCATGACCGAATTTTTGATTCGATTAAGTGGTTCGACCGATACTCAGTTTTTCCTCTGGCTCGTGTACTACCCCCTTTGGCAATACTGGCAAAATTTCGAACGGGCCACGTGGTGGCGTGAGGGCATATTTATTGTTCCGGTTCTTTCTTAGGGTTACAAAATATTGTATGGCAGTTTCCATAATCGATTTTATGATCCGATTCAGTGGTTCCACCCATACTCAGGTTTTCCTCCAGCTCGTGTACCACCCCCTTTCGCAATACAGGCAGAATTTCGAACGGGCCACGGGGTGGCGTTAGGACATAATTATTTATCCGAATCTTTTCTTAAGGCCATAAAATATTGTACGACAGTCTCATTGACCGAATTTATGATCCGATTCAGTGGTTCGACCCATACTCAGTTTTTCCTCCGGCTCGTGTACTACCACCTTTGGCAATACAGGCAAAATTTAGAACGGGTCACGGGGTGGCCTGAGGGCATAATTATTGATCCGATTATTTCTTAAGGCCATAAAATATTGTATGGCAGTTTCTATGATCGAATTTATGATCCGATTCAGTGGTTCGATCCATACTCAGTTTTTCCTCAGGATCGTGTACTACCCTTTTTGGCAATACGTGCAAAATTTCGAACGGGCCACGGGGTGGCGTGAGGGCATAATTATTTATCCGATTCTTTCTTACGGCCATATAATGTTGTATGCAGTCTCCATGACCGAATTTATCATCCAATTCAGTGGTTCGACGAATACTCAGTTTTTCCTCCGGCTCGTGTACTAACCCCTTTGGCAATACTGGTAAAAGTTTGGACAGGCCACGGCAGCGTCAGGGCATAATTGTTGATCCGATTCTTTCTTAAGGTCATAAAATATTGTATGGCAGTCTCCATGACATAATTTATGATCTGATTCAGTAGTTCAACCCATACTCAGTTTTTCCTCCGGCTCGTGTATTACCCCCTTTGGCAATACTGGCAAAATTTAGAACGGGTCACGGGGGTGGCGTGAGGGCATAATTATTGATCCGATTATTTCTTAAGGCCATAAAATATTCTATGACAGTCTCCATGACAGAATTTATGATCCGATTCAGTGGTTCGACCCATACTCAGTTTTTCCATCGGCTCGTGTACTACCCACTTTGGCAATACTGGCAAAATTTCGAACGGGCCACGGGGTGGCGTCAGGACATAAATATTGAAATGATTCTTTCTTAGTGTCATAAAATACTGTATGGCTGTCTCCATGACCGAATTTATGATCCGATTCAGTTGTTCCACCCATACTCAGTTTTTCTCCAGCTCGGGTACCACCCCCTTTCGCAATACGAGCAGAATTTAGAACGGGCCACAGGGTGGCGTTAGGACATAATTATTGACCCGATTCTTTGTTAGGGCCATAAAATATTGTACGACAGTCTCCTTGACCGAATTTATGATCCGATTCGGTGGTTCGACCCATACTCAGTTTTTCTTCCGGCACATGTACTACCCCCTTTGGCAATACTGGAAAAATTTCGAACGGGGCACGGGGTGGCGTGAGGGCATAATTATTGATCCGATTCTTTCTTAGGGTCACAAAATATTGTATGGCAGCATCCATAATCGAAGTTATTATCAGATTCAGTGGTTCCACCCATACTCAGTTTTCCTCCAGCTCGTGTACCAACCCCTTTCGCAATACGGGCAGAATTTCGAACGGGCCACGGGGTGGCGTTAGGACATTATTATTTATCCGATTCTTTATTAAGGCCATAAAATATTGTACGGCAGTCTCCATGACCGAATTTATGATCTGATTCAGTGGTTTGACCCATACTCAGTTTTTCCTCCGGCTCGTGTACTACCACCTTTGGCAATACGGGTAAAATTTTGTACGGTGCACGGGGTGGCGTGAGGGCATAATTATTGATCCGATTCTTTCTAAGGGTCACAAAATATTGTATGGCAGTCTCCAATATCGAATTTATGATCCGATTCAGTGGTTCCACCCATACTCAGTTTTTCCTCCGTCTCGTGTACTACCCTTTTGGCAATACGAGCAAAATTTCGAACTGGCCACGGGGTGGGGTGAGGGGATAATTATTTATCCGATTCTTTCTTACGACCATATAATGTTGTATGCAGTCTCCATGACCGAATTTATCATCCAATTCAGTGGTTCGACGAATACTCAGTTTTTCCTCCGGCTCGTGTACTACCCCCTTTGGCAATATTGGTAAAAGTTTGGACAGGCCACGGGGTAGCGTCAGGGCATAATTGTCGATCCGATTCTTTCTTAAGGTCATAAAATATTGTATGGCAGTCTCCATGACATAATTTATGATCTGATTCAGTAGTTCGATCCATACTCAGTTTTTCCTCCAGCTCGTGTACTACCCCCTTTGGCAATACTGGCAAAATTTCGAACAGGCCACGTGGTTGTGTGAGGGCATATTTATTGTTCCGATTCGTTCTTAGGGTCACAAAATATTGTATGGCAGTCTCCATAATCAAATTTATGATCCGATTCAGTGGTTCCACCCATACTCAGTTGTTCCTCCAGCTCGTGTACCACCCCCTTTCGAAATACGGGCAGAATTTCAAACGGGCCACGGGGTGGCTTTAGGACATAATTATTTATCCGATTCTTTCTTAGGGCCATAAAATATTGTACGACAGTCTCCTTGACCGAATTTATGATCCGATTCAGTGGTTCGACCCATACTCAGTTTTTCCTTCGGCTCTTGTACTACCCTCTTAGACAATACTGGCACAATTTCGAACGGGCCACGGGGTGGCGTCAGGACATAAATATTGATATGATTCTTTCTTAGTGTCACAAAATACTGTATGGCAGTCTCCATGACCGAATTTATGATCCGATTCAGTTGTTCCACCCATACTCAGTTTTTCCTTCAGCTCGTGACCACCTCCTTTGGCAATATGGGCAAATATTCATACGAGCCACGGGGTGGCGTTAGGGCATAATTATTGATCTGATTCTATCTTAGGGCCATAAAATATTGTACGGCAGTCTCCATGACCGAATTTTTGATTCGATTCAGTGGTTCGACCGATACTCAGTTTTTCCTCCGGCTCGTGTACTACCCCCTTTGGCAATACTGGCAAAATTTCGAACGGGCCACGTGGTGGCGTGATGGCATATTTATTGTTCCGGTTCTTTCTTAGGGTTGCAAAATATTGTATGGCAGTCTCCATAATCGAATTTATGACCCGATTCAGTGGTTCCACCCATACTCAGGTTTTCCCCCAGCTCGTATACCACCCCCTTTTGCAATACAGGCAGAATTTCGAACGGGCCACGGGGTGGCGTTAGGACATAATTATTTATCCGATTCTTTCTTAGGGCCATAAAATATTGTACGACAGTCTCCTTGACCGAAATTATGATTCGATTCAGTGGTTCGACCCATACTCAGTTTTTCCTCCGGCTCATGTACTACCCTCTTTGGCAATACTGGCAAAATTTCGAACGGGCCACGTGGTAGCGTGAGGGCATATTTATTGTTCCGGTTCGTTCTTAGGGTTACAAAATATTGTATGGCAGTCTCCATGACATAATTTATGATCTGATTCAGTAGTTCGACCCATACACAGTTTTTCCTCCGGCTCGTGTACTACCCCCTTTGGCAATACTGGCAAAATTTAGAACGGGTCACGGGGTGGCCTGAGGGCATAATTATTGATCCGATTATTTCTCAAGGCCATAAAATATTGTATGGCAGTTTCTATGATCGAATTTATGATCCGAATCAGTGGTTCGACTCATACTCAGTTTTTCATCCGGATCGTGTACTACCCTTTTTGGCAATACGGGCGAAATTTCGAACGGGCTACGGGGTGGCGTGAGGGCATAATTATTTATCCGATTCTTTCTTACGGCCATATAACGTTGTATGCAGTCTCCATGACCGAATTTATCATCCAATTCAGTGGTTCGACGAATACTCAGTTTTTCCTCCGGCTCGTGTACTACCCCCTGTGGCAATACTGGTAAAAGTTTGGACAGGCCACGGTAGCGTCAGGGCATAATTGTTTATCCGATTCTTTCTTAAGCTCATAAAATATTGTATGGCAGTCTCCATGACATAATTTATGACCTGATTCAGTAGTTCAACCCATAATCAGTTTTTCCTCCTGCTCGTGTATTACCTCTTTTGGCAATACTGGCAAAATTTAGAACGGGTCACGGGGTGGCGTGAGGGCCTAATTATTGATCCGATTATTTCTTAAGGCAACAAAATATTGTATGGCAGTTTCTATGATCGAATTTATGATTCGATTCAGTGGTTCGACCCATACTCAGTTTTTCCTCCGAATCGTGTACTACCCTTTTTGGCAATACGGGCAAAATTTTGAACGGACCACTGGGTGGCGTGAGGGCATAATTATGGATCCGTTTCTTTCATATGGCCATAAAATATTCTATGACAGTCTCCATGACAGAATTTATGATCCGATTCAGTGGTTCGACCCATACTCAGTTTTTCCTTCGGCTCGTGTACTACCCTCTTTGGCAATACTGGCAAAATTTCGAACGGACCACGGGGGTGGCGTCAGGACATAAATATTGATATGATTATTTCTTAGTGTCACAAAATACTGCATGGCAGTCTCCATGACCGAATTTATGATCTGATTCAGTTGTTCCCCCATACTCAGTTTTTCCTTCGGCTCATGTACCACCCCCTTAACTAATACGGGCAAAATTTCATACGGGCCACGGGGTGGCGTTTGGGCATAATTATGGATCTGATTCTATATTAGGGCCATAAAATATTGTACGGCAGTCTCCATGACCGAATTTTTGATTCGGTTCAGTGGTTCGACCGATACTCAGTTTTTCCTCCGGCTCGTATACTACCCCCTTTGGCAATACTGGCAAAATTTTGAACGGGCCACGTGGTGGCGTGAGGGCATATTTATTGTTCCGATTCTTTCTAAGGGTCACAAAATATTGTATGGCAGCCTGCATAATCGAAGTTATTATCCGATTCAGTGGTTCCACCCATACTCAGTTTTCCTCCAGCTCGTGTACCACCCTCTTTCGCAATACGGGCAGAATTTCGAACGGGCCACGGGTTGGCGTTAGGACATAATTATTTATCCGATTCTTTCTTAAGGCCATAAAATATTGTACGGCAGTCTCCATGACCGAATTTATGATCCGATTCAGTGGTTCGACCCATACTCAGTTTTTCCTCCGGCTCGTGTACTACCACCTTTGGCAATACGGGTAAAATTTTGTACGGTGAACGGGGTGGCGTGAGGGCATAATTATTGATCCGATTCTTTCAAAGGGTCACAAAATATTGTATGGCAGTCTCCAATATCGAATTTATGATCCGATTCAGTGGTTCCACCCATACTCAGTTTTTCCTCCGTCTCGTGTACTACCCTTTTGGCAATACGGGCAAAATTTCGAACGGGCCACGGGGTGGGGTGAGGGGATAATTATTTATCCGATTCTTTCTTACGGGCATATAATGTTGTATGTAGTCTCCATGACCGAATTTATCATCCAATTCTGTGGTTCGACGAATACACAGTTTTTCCTCCGGCTCGTGTACTACCCCCTTTGGCAATATTGGTAAAAGTTTGGACACGCCACGAGGTAGCGTAAGGGCATAATTGTCGATCCGATTCTTTTTTAATGTCATAAAATATTGTATGGAAGTCTCCATGACATAATTTATGATCTGATTCAGTAGTTGGACCCATACTCAGTTTTTTCTTCCGGCTCGTGTACTACCCCCTTTGGCAATACTGGCAAAATTTAGAACGGGTCACGGGGTGGCCTGAGGGCATAATTATTGATCCGATTATTTCTTAAGGCCATAAAATATTGTATGGCAGTTTCTATGATCGAATTTATGATCCGATTCAGTGGTTCGACCCATACTCAGTTTTTCCTCCGATCGTGTACTACCCTTTTTGGCAATACGGGCAAAATTTTGAACGGGCCACGGGGTGGCGTAAGGGCATAATTATTGATCCGATTCTTTCATATGGCCATAAAATATTCTATGACAGTCTCCATGACAGAATTTTTGATCCGATTCAGTGGTTCGACCCATACTCAGTTTTTCCTTCGGCTCGTGTACTACCCTTTTTGGCAATACTGGCAAAATTTCGAATGGACCACGGGGTGGCGTCAGGACATAAATATTGATATGATTATTTCATAGTGTTACAAAATACTGTATGGCAGTCTGCATGACCGAATTTATGATCTGATTCAGTTGTTCCCCTATACTCAGTTTTTCCTTCAGCTCATGTACCACACCCTTTACTAATACGTGCAAAATTTCATACGGGCCACGGAGTGGCGTTTGGGCGTAATTATTGATCTGATTCTATCTTAGGGCCATAAAATATTGTACGGCAGTCTCCATGACCGAATTTTTGATTCGGTTCAGTGGTTCGACCGATACTCAGTTTTTCCTCCGGCTCGTGTACTACCCCCTTTGGCAATACAGGCAAAATTTTGAACGGGCCACGTGGTGGCGTGAGGGCATATTTATTGTTTCGATTCTTTCTTAGGGTCACAAAATATTGTATGGCAGCCTCCACAATCGAAGTTATTATCCGATTCAGTGGTTCCACCCATACTCAGTTTTCCTCCAGCTCGTGTACCACCCCCTTTCGTAATACGGGCAGAATTTCAAACGGGCCACGGGGTGGCGTCAGGACATAAATATTGATATGATTCTTTCTTAGTGTCACAAAATACTGTATGGCAGTCTCCATGACCGAATTTATGATCCGATTCAGTTGTTCCACCGATACTCAGTTTTTCCTTCAGCTCGTGTACCACCCCCTTTGGCAATACGGGCAAAATTTCATACGGGCCACGGGGTGGCGTTTGGGCATAATTATTGATCTGATTCTATCTTAGGGCCATAAAATATTGTCCGGCAGTCTCCATGACCGAATTTTAGATTCGATTAAGTGGTTCGACCGATACTCAATTTTTCCTCCGGCTCGTGTACTACCCCCTTTGGCAATACTGGCAAAATTTCGAACATGCCACGTGGTGGCGTGAGGGCATATTTATTGTTCCGGTTCGTTCTTAGGGTTACAAAATATTGTATGGCAGTCTCCATAATCAAATTTATGATCCGATTCAGTGGTTCCACCCATACTCAGTTTTTTCTCCAGCTCGTATACCACCCCCTTTCGCAATACGGGCAGAATTTCGAACGGGCCACGGGGTGGTGTTAGGACATAATTATTTATCCGATTCTTTCTTAAGGCCATAAAATATTGTACGACAGTCTCCTTGACTGAATTTATGATCTGATTCAGTGGTTCGACCCATACTCAGTTTTTCCTCCGGCTCATGTACTACCCCCTTTGGCAATACTGGCAAAATTTAGAACGGGCCACGGGGTGGCGTGAGGGCATATATATTGATCCGATTCTTTCTTAGGGTCACAAAATATTGTATGGCACTCTCAATGACCGAATTTTTGATCTGATTTTAGTGATTCCACCCATACTTAGTTTTTCCTCCGGCACGTGTACTACCCCTTTCGCAATACTTGCAAAATTTCGAACGGGCAACGGGGTGGCGTCAGGGCATAATTATTAATCTGATCCTTTCTTAGGGCCATAAAATATTGTACGGCAGTCTCCATGACCGAATTTATGATCCGATCCAGTGGTTCGACCCATACTCAGTTTTTCCTCCGGCTCGTGTACTACCACCTTTGGCAATACGGGTAAAATTTTGTACGGTCCACGGGGTGGCGTGAGGGCATAATTATTGATCCGACTATTTCTAAGGGTCACAAAATATTGTATGGTAGTCTCCAATATCGAATTTATGATCCGATTCAGTGGTTCCACCCATACTCAGTTTTTCTTCCGTCTCGTGTACTACCCGTTTGGCAATACGGCCAAAATTTCGAACGGGCCACGGGGTGGGGTGAGGGGATAATTATTTATCCGATTCTTTCTTACGGCCATATAATGTTGTATGCAGTCTCCATGACCGAATTTATCATCCAATTCAGTGGTTCGACGAATACTCAGTTTTTCCTCCGTGTTGGTGCATTATGTCAGTAGTTCAGTATCTAGTTTCTGTAATCGTGTTAGTTTGTTTTGTTTTGGTTTGTATAGGTTGTCTCACAAGTTCGTCTAATATAAGCGAACTTGTGGACAAGCGAAGTTATTGACAACTTCGCCTAGTCTGTTAGGCGAAGTTGTCGAAGGCTTTATATGCCTTGGCTACGGCTTATTTTAGAGATAGATTCAAGAACGTGTAATTGTGATTGCTTGTCACGTGTTGAAAGGTTTCAATACAACGTGTCTTTTGGGTATTGTAATGTGTGTTCGTGTTCGGTATTAACGTAGTTTACATCTTACGCTCGTATCGTCTTACGTAGGGATTCCGCACCTACGTAGTACGAGATACTTCCGTGTAGATCCGGCTGAGAAGCTACAATTGGTATCAGAGCATTTGCTCGTGATTGTGTGGTTCGGGATTATCACACGAGTGTTAAGATCGTTCCATTCGACTATTCGCGGAACGAGTTTACGTTGAAATACCTAGTTTTTGTGTTTTACCCATCTCCCACCATCAAATATAACCCATTACACCTTCGCATACCTCGCAATACGTCAAATTAAAACCTGCAAAAACCTTGTGTTCATCAGGCGAAGTTGCCGCCACTGTTCGTAGGGTTTAAGCGAAGTTATAAGGTTAAGCGAAGTTATCAATCAAGCGAAGTTGAAGTTAAGCGAACTTATCAATTAAGCGAAGTTGTTTGTTCAGCGAAGTTGAAGTTAAGCGAAGTTAAAGATTTAAGCGAAGGTGAGGAAACAAGAGTAGTTAAGCTTAAGCGAAGTTAAGCACAACTTCGCCATTTGATCACTGTTCAAAATAATAAAAAAAAATTAATACTTTCGTTGTGTTTTCGAGTCGTGTTTCTTTCAACGATGACTTCAATAAACATTACGAAACTGGTGAAAATGGAGGTTGAAGCCGGTTCAGCAACAAAGGCTCCAAAAATGCTTAAGGGTACCGATTTCGTTGCTTGGAAAGATAGGTTTGAACAGTATGTGAAATACCAAGATGCTAAGATGTGGGTGTGCATACAGGATGGATACATTCCACCAACGGCCTTGTTTGAGGGTCGTGAACATATTAAGAAGTACAATAAGATGGAAGAGGAGGAAAAGAAGATGTATGAAGCAGAAAGTAAAGCTCATGCTGCAATAACAATGGCTCTTCCACAAGAGATTCTTCATATATTCAAGAAGTACAAAACTGCTAGAGAACTATGGGAAGCACTTGAAAATCGATATGAAGGTAATGTGAGGATACGTGCTTCCAAAACAAAGCTACTAAAAACCCAATTCTCTGTATTCAAGTATCTGAAAAATGAATCACTTGACGATATCATACCAGATATTATCACTTGATGACCGAGCTCAACAATTACTCCATTGTATACAAAGAAGATGAGATAGTAGAGAAACTTCTTGATGCTCTTCCACCAAAATGGGAAATGTATACGGTTTTAATGAGAGAGGATAAAGATTTTTCCAATATTGATCTTGAAACAGCTGTCAATAAATTACGAAATTTTGAGCTCAACATGATTCGAAAGGAGACACCAATTGATTAGGTTCAGAATCCGGGAATGTATGGTGCGAAAGTCTCTCCAAGTTCAAGTTCAAAATCAGAATCGTCTGCCTACTACTAAAAGGGAGAATCAAACTCCAACTCAACTCGAGATGGTCATGTGATTCTCAATATGGATGGCGACGTATGTTTCGTAGCTGGAGGTAGTAGTTCTTCAAACCACAAGCAACAACCGGTAATGTATCCTCAAATGTTCCGAGCTACAATTATTCACAGATGCCCATGAGTGTTAAATCAGCTGAACATCAGTTTTCTCTCTATGCATCCTTCATTGCATCGTATGAAAACTACATCAAAGGTAAAATAGTTGACCCTGCAACTTTGGATGAAGACTATGATCAGATCGATGCTAATGATTTAGAGGAGATGGATCTGCAATGGCAGATGGCTATGATTGTACGAAGGGTTAAAAGATTCATGAAGAAAACAGGCAGAAAGTTTATTGGAGAAAGACCAGGGTTTGAAAAATCAAAAGTTAGATGTTACAACTGTCAACAAAATGGTCACTTTGCCAAGGAATGTACAAATGAGAGAGTCGAACATAGTCAGAACAGACCTGCACAGCAGAATGGGGGAGGTAGTGAGAACAGGGCTATGGTATCTAGACAGAATGGTGGATACAACTGGAACCTGCAAGTTGAGGAAGTGTTCGAACAGGCCAATTTGGTAAACATAGAGACTGAAGGAAGTGAGAGGGAGACGGGAGAAAATCAAGCCTATATGGCAGAAGTCAACGATCAGCTCTCTGAGGTAAGTTCTGAACTTCATTGCATACAATGTGAAAATCTGTCTGAACAATTGAAAACTATAACTGACCAGTTCGTTAGTTTGGACGCACAATTTAAAACGTTAAAAGAAGATCATCACTACACTAAAACTAGAGAAAACAGTTACTCGGTAAAAATAAAAGCTAGTGAAAACGATATCAGAAGTCTTAAAGCCAGTCTAGCTGAAAAAATACAAGTAATTGATCTTAGTTATGAAGTTTTAGAAGAGAAAACCAAACTAATTGCTGAAAGAGATAAACAGATTGCTGATTACCAGGTAAAAGTGGTGGAACTAAACAGAAAAATTGAACAATTTAGAAATTCCTCAGCAATGCTTGATCACATTGTAGGTGTTCAACGTTCACCAGTTAACAAAGGGGGAATTGGATTTTCTGAAGTTCCACCACCGTATAACCACAACTATACTTATAATCCCAGTAATCAGAAATCTGCTGATGCAGAGATTAATCAGACAGTTCCAGTCATAATTTCGACTAAAGAACCTGAAGTTGGTAAAAGCGAAACGTGTAAGCCAATTCCTAAAGTTAAGATTTCTGTTCCTAGTTCTGTCTCATCAAATTCGGACAAGTCATCCGAATCGGGTGAGATAAAGGAAGAGGTAACAATACTAAAACGGGGGGAGGAATAAAAGCCTGATGAAAAGAGTTCATCCCTAAACACGGGTTCGTCCCACCGTATGTGAGACAAACAGGTAGTAATGTAACCTCAACATCTGAAACAACGGTTGAGACGAAAGTTGAACACAGGAGTTGTTTTAGATGCAATCAAGTAGGACACCTTATTTCTGATTGCCCTCTATACCAGAGAAAATTTAGAGGAATGAGGCCTCCGAAAACTGAGTATAAAAAGTATGGAAATTATTATACTGGTAAGAATGCGAACTCACCAAACTTCAGATATTGGACAAATCCAAGATTTCAAAGAAATCGATCTCAGTTTTTACCAATTAACAACCAAACGTACAATTATAATTCAGTTAATTCACTAAGGTTTGGATGGCCTCATAGTCAATCCTTGAGAAGGTTTCCTTTCAGGACTTACAGAAATCATTCTCAAACTGACTTTGGACAACCAAAGTACGGGATGCCGTTTAACAGATTTAATCGACCCAAGACCAGTAGGTCTTGGGTCCCCAGATTTTAATCTTTTTCTTTAACTGTGCAAGAATAGTTGAACAGGACTGTAAACAACCTGTGGGTTGTGGACAGTGGCTGTTCCCGGCACATGACGGGTAACAAGAATTTGTTACATGAATGGAAACCTGTTCAAGGAGGAAGAGTTAGTTTCGCTGGAGAGAGTGGAGGTAGAATCACTGGTATTGGAACTGTGACAAATGGAAAAATGAAGTTAGAGAAGGTGAATTTTGTTGAAGAGCTGAAGCATAATTTGTTGAGTGTGTCTCAGATTTGTGACAAAGAGTACATAGTGCACTTTACTAAAAATGAAGCAATTGTTCTGTATCCTGGTTTCAAGATACCAGAGGCATGGGTGGTGATGAAAGCTCCAAGAGAAAAGAACACATATATAATGGATATGAGTTCAACTGAGATGACAACAGAAGAGTCATGTCTTCTGTCCAAGGAAACTGAATCTGAGTCCGAGTTATGGCATCGAAGAATGGGACTATACATCTTCGTAAAATGAATTACATTGTCAAAAATGGTCTAGTGCTTGGAGTTCCCTTGAAGAATTTTAACTTTGAAGATCAATGCTTATCGTGCAAGAAGGGAAAGCAACACAAGAAACCTCATCACTCCAAGAAGGTTAACGCAATTGTCAGTACCCTAGATCTACTTCACATGTATCTCTTTGGTCCCGTGAATGTAAAAAGTCTAGGTGGAACGTCATACTGCTTGGTAGTAACCGATGATTACTCTCGATACACTTGGGTATACTTTCTGAAGGCAAAAGATGAGACGGTTCAGTTGGTGACCAACTTGATTACCAAGGTTGAAAACATTGTTGGGAGGAAGGTTAAGTACATCAGGAGTGATAATGGGGCAGAGTTCAAGAACTACCAGATGGAGATGTTCTGCTTACAAAAGGGGATAGACCATCAGTACAGCGCCCCGTACACGCCGCAACAAAATGGGGTGGCTGAGAGGAAGAATATAACGCTAATTGAAGGAGCCAGAACCATGCTAGCTGATGCTAAACTTCCCGTGGTGTTATGGGCTGAAGCTGTTGCCACAGCCTGTTATATCCTTAATCGTGTTTTAACTGTTAAAAGATTGAATAAAACTTGTTATGAACTTATGCATGGTCGAAAGCCAAACTTGAATGGTCTCGAACCATTCGGGTCCACATGTACGATATTAAAAACAAACTCTATATTTGGTGAGAAAGCCGACGAAGGTATTTTAGTCGGATATGTTGTTGGTACACCCAATAGAAGAGTTTTTAATTTATCGAACAGCAAGGTTGAGGTGGTATGTAACACGGACATTACAAGTTACAAATCACCAAAGCCTAGCACGGGACCCGCTGAAGCTTTTGACTATGATAAACTTTTCAAATCGTTTAATTTGCCTTACTTGGATTTTACAGAAGTTGATGAGAAAATTGCTTACACAGATTCTGACTATGGAGGTTGCAATCAGAACAGGAAGTTAACAACCGGTGGATGTCAGTTTCCGGGGGGGGGGGGGGTAGATTGGTGTCATGGCAGTGCAAGAAGCAGACCTCTGTAGCCATTTTCACCTGCGAAGCAGAGTACATGGCAGCATCGAACTGCTCTTCCCAGGTTCTTAGGATACAACAGCAATTGCGCGATTAAGGTCTGAATTTCACTCAAACTCCTATTTGCATTGATAACACTGCTGCTATCTCAGTAACTAACAATCCCGTCAAACACAGCAAAACTAAACACATTGACATTCGTCATCATTTTATACGGGATTGTGCTGAGAAGAAATTAATTGTGCTAGAAAAGGTTGATTCGTTGGATAATTTCGCCGATCTTTTTACAAAAGTGTTTGACCGAACTCGTTTTCAAAATCTTGTTGAACTTAATGGGATGATCAATCCCGAGTAACCGTGTTTTTCGTTTTTATTAAAAAAAAATCACTATCGCTTAAAATTATGTCGGTTGCTTCAGTTTGAAGGACACATCTTCGGATGTGTTTGGTCCTTACTTTTACTAGTAGATTATGAGGATAGCCATTAACCAGATGACTGAAAGTGACCGGGGCGGTTTATGATGGATTTTTATTCTTTCGCTGAAAAATAGTCGTTCATACTTAGTTAGAAGGACACATACTCGTATGTGGTCGGTCCAGCTGATCCATTGGATCTTCAGTATAGCCGTTTACCTGAAGACTTTGACTTGATCGGGGCGATAGAATTTAAAATTTTCTATGGGAGATGATATAATTTTTCAAGTCTATAACTTGGTAAGAAGTTTCATTACTATGTTTAAAAGAAAATTGATCCAACCTTGGAAAGTGATGGACAAACTAATTCTGTGTGCTTAACTAGTGAAGTTATTAGGCCTAAAAGACTCTAGAACAGTCATTGTATTTTATGGTAGCTTTTTATGGTGCGTAAAAGTAGAAGTGATACTAACTAAATCTTCTCGATTTAAAGGGAAGACCCATTCAGAGTTGTGTATGTCTCAATATACATCTTTCCGAATGATAGGCAGAAAAGCGATTACCCAGTCATACACGAGCCCGTGAGTGTTCTGATTTCCGAGAAGATAGTGTGTCAAGTACCTGCAGTGATCCAGATTCGGGACTTGCAGTAGTCTACTGTTTGAAGCTATCTAAATCTTTATTATTTAAAAAAAATAAAAAAAATGATGATGTTAAGCCTTCTGAAGCCTATTATGTTATACTTATCAATCAAGAGGCAAGAAAGAGAACGGGAAGAAGACTCTAAAGATCAAGATGTACTTACTGTTTAATCAGACACTACGGGTCGAGGTCAACTCGGGGTGACTCGGGGAAAGTCAAATAAGCTTTGAGAATAGATGGGAGGCATCACAATCTCTGATGTGTTGTCCGTTTAAATTTTAAGCTTAATTGAACCTAATCCATATCACAGAAGCGATGAAAACCATACTAAGTTGTTTACCTGCTTACAACCTGTTTCTTTATGTCATAATACCGCTGAACATGGATCTATGTGACAGCCACTTAATTAGTATGATTCCTGTTCGGATCTTTTCTAAAACATGCTGGTCCCCGTCAAGACTGAAATTTGATCCCGTTTATTAATTTACTAAATATTAAAGTTGCATATTTTGTTTTATGGTTTCAAACTTGTTTACTTGGTTCGTTGATCGTAAAGTTTAAATGTTTAACGGAGAATTTTAAAAGAAAGTTGAACTTTGATCTAATGTATAAGGGCCTGTTTTGTAAGTTTAATATTAAGCGAAGTTGTGCACGGGCGAAGTTGTTAAGGGGCGAAGTTAAGGGTAAGCGAAGTTAACCTTAACTTCGCCTGTGCATATTCAAACCTATATAAAGGTCAACTTAGTCAAACCTTTTACATTTTTCACAAACCAAGCGAACTTATCCTAAATTAACCCACGGCGAACTTAACCCTCGAATCAATCCTTGATATTAGTTGTTTTCAATCCGTGTTAAAGGTGTGTAGGCTCGGTATAATGTATAATTCTTGTCAATGATGTTAATCTGATGTCGTTTTGGTCCGATTTGAGACCTCGCTCATGCAAACCTTTAAACACCCGCTAACCAATCTCCTTCTAATGTGTTCGTAACTCATTTGATCGTCTAAGATCTCTAATGTAACATCCGTTTTTGTCATCAATCATCAAATTCACTAATCAAATCAAGATCCAACTTCTGTATATGCCGTTTCATATTCAGGCGAAGTTATCTTTTGGCGAAGTTGTTCTCAACTTCGCCTTAGACATAACTTCGCCTGCTTCTTTAATTGCTTAACTAATCAGGGGCGAAGTTATGGTTAGGCGAAGTTATCCTTAACTTCGCTTTATACTTAACTTCGCCTGCTGCTTTAATCTTTAACTAATCAGGGGCGAAGTTGTTCAAGAGGCGAAGTTATGGTTAGGCGAAGTTATCCTTAACTTCGCCTTATACCTAACTACGCCTGGTTCTTTATATTATTTAAAAGGTTTATCTGTTATCAGGCGAAGTTATAGTAAAGGCGAAGTTGTACTCAACTTCGCCCTTTCCCTAACTTCGCCTGCACACCAGAAGCTATCATAACTTCGCTCATGGTAACAGGCGAAGTTGTGATCTGCTTTGACGATTCTCTAACTTAGACCGATTGTTATGCAGATATGGCAGCTGTAGTAGGAGCGGGTGGTGCTGGTGGTGATGAAGGGGGTGATAACAACCGTCAATTCTTTCCGGGTCACAATATGTACATCACGCTGGATCCGGATGCTAGCGTTGTTGATGATTATCGCGAGATCATCTCTTTCCTTATTTGCTCGCGTATCTTCCATGCTATTACTACAACTCTGCCCATTTCTCTACCGAACATTGAAGACTTCTGGCAAACGGTAGAATACGATTGTAGAGTCGAGCCCCCAGTCATGCGCGCCACAGTTAACAATCAGGAGGTGCAGTTCTCATCTGAACAGATAGCCTTGCAGTTTGGGAATGAAACTAGAGATGATCCTACAGACTTTACTGCTCCATTCAGAGATGGTGCATTTTTACGAATGGGCTATTCCAGTCCATTGGGTGACACTCAGAGGCGTAAGGGATTTTTGTTGGATCAATGGCGTTTTCTCATGCATGTGAAGATCGTGTGCATGTCGGGTCGTAAGGCTGGTACGGACGGGATGGGTGCGATGATGCAATCGGCAATGACAGCACTGACTTACAACAAGCCTTACAGCTTCAGTCAGATGGTGTTTTGTGAAAGATTCTTGATGTATCCAAGATTCTTACAAATGATCTTGAATCATGTGGCTCCTACGCTACCTCAGCGCCGTCCCATTCGATATGTAGAGAGTGTCAGCAAGAGGATATTCGCACAATGCATATCGTCGAGTGCTCGCAGTAAACCGGAGCTTCGTCCACGGAATACTCCATTATTTGGTTATTTGATAAACCCTGCGTATGTTGCTCCTCGTGGAGACGAATTTCGGGACCCGGCACCGCAACAGGCTGATGTTCCTCAACCACCACCTGTGGTACAGCAAGCATTTCCTGCTGATCCTGTTGTGGCACCGGAGGAACAGGTAGATCTTGAAGCTGCTTTTGGTGGCCAAGGGTTCTTTGATATGGAGCGAGTTGATCCTGCTGCAGAGATTCAGGTCTCAGTGGCGGAGGTTTCTAGCGTAAATGTGTCGATGGTAGCTACGTCTGTAGCTGATTCTGAGAGAACCGACTCTGACTCCTCAGCTTATGATATTGCTGAAGCACGACAGATTCTGGTAACCCAGGAAAGAATTCATGGAAAAAGGAAGAAAGACTCGGATGATAGTGAATCTGACTTTGAGGAGGAGTTAGATCGTTTGATTCGTCGATCGAAAAGGGTCAGAACGGGTGAGGGCTCGGGAGCTGGTGAAAGCTCAAGGATAGTTCGTTTCTCTCCACCCGCGTTATCTGGTATGACCATGGTTCCTGCATCGATGACTGTGACAAGACCGATCACCTCAGGTGCTCCCGTGTTAACTACATCATCTTCTTTTGGCATTCCACCTACCACTTTTCAGCTTTCGGCTCCAGTGATAGTTTCCTTGCCACCTCCTACACTTACTCCATCGGAGGTTGTCGCAAGATTTGTTGAGTCGACACTAGTTGCTACTGCGGGGTTATCTATTACAATACCACCCGCGGTTACTTTTCAGCCTGCTTCGGATATTCCAGCGAGTCTGGGAATTCCTCCACCGTATGCGCAAGACGTTTCTCATATGCGGTTTGATTTTGATGCTACCTTATCTGATTCTGAAAGGATAGCGGCTCTTGAAAGGGTGGTGGCAGAACAATCAAGAATCAATCTTATCCAGACTCAAGCTATTCAACGCCTTGTTGCCGAAAATCAGATCCAATCGTCCCTCCTGGTTGAGCACGGTAAACTTTTTGATGCTTTAAACCAGTTCTTAGCATCTCAGGGGGAGACGAGCTGCAAGGGCGATGAGTTGAGGACAAAGAAAAGTCAGGACAGAGACGATGATCCCAATGCATCGAAAGGTGCAGGTGGTGAGTTGCCAAGAACTGACCAAACTCTTGGGACTTCCACATCTCAGGGGGAGTCAACTGGTGCAGCAGGTGGCCAAGATGTTGTGGTGGTGGATGATGATGAAATGTTGGATGATGATGTTGTGGGTGATGACGATGTGTTACCTGTTGAAGAAATTGAGAAGATAGGAGCTGAGATTGTGGTTGATAGTGAGATTGAAGAGGGAGAGATTGTGGATGACAGTGTTGAACACGATATCCCAAACGTTGATAAGGCAAGTGTGGGTCAAGATATGGAAATTGATGAGTCTGAATGGGAAGAGCAGCCGAGATGGAAAGAAGGCTACGCTCAGTGGTTCGTAAAGACAAAGAAGCCAGCGGTTCCGACCATGTTCAAGAAAAGTTACAATATCAAAGGATATGATGAATCGAAAAATGGTATTATATGCTGGTTGTATGATGAGCAGTTGAGGCTATTTGTGATTAAACTCTTTGATGGGATTCAGTACTATTTGTGATTAAACGCTTTGATGGGATTCAGTACTTTAAGAGGTTGTTGAGATCGTTGAATACCTTGCCTGAATGTGAGGTGAAGGATTTGGCCAAGTTGGGGTTGATAAACAGGACTGATGATAATATGGCTAGGATTATTAGGAAGATCGTGTGGAAAGAAAGTATAAAAGAGAAAAAGTTCGAGTTGTTAAAGCCGCAGAAAGGGAAGCTTGTTGAAGATAAAGACAGAGGAATGAGAGCTGATGGCAAACCTTGGATGGTAATGAAGTATAAGCCTATCTGGTGTTTAAAAGAAGTGCCGATGAAACAAATGCCCAAGGATGTCTTAAAGAATCTGAAATGGTGGTATGTCGATAGTCAAACAGCTGAAGCGGTTATGGAGGATGAAGATGAACAAGAGGTGCTGAGAGTGTATGATCCTATGCACTTGGTAAATTTGTCTCAAGCTGACTTGCAGGTGCTAGACGAGAAAAAGATATTCTATATTCCTGCATGGAAAGATGAAGCCAAGAAATATCAGAGACTAGTTTCCGTTTGTGTCAGAGAAGGCGTTCATGCTTGAAGACGAGTGACTCGAGATTTTTGGGATTACAAGTCAAGTGATTGAAGATAGAGATATGAAGCTACTGCCAAGGGGGAGTCTGTTGGTGCATTATGTCAGTAGTTCAGTATCTAGTGTCTGTAATCGTGTTAGTTTGTTTTGTTTTGGTTTGTATAGGTTGTCTCACAAGTTCGCCTAATATAAGCGAACTTGTGGACAATCGAAGTTATTGACAACTTCGCCTAGTCTGTTAGGCGAAGTTGTCGAAGGCTTTATATGCCTTGGCTACGGCTTATTTTAGAGAGAGATTCAAGAACGTGTAATTGTGATTGCTTGTCACGTGTTGAAAGGTTGCAATACAACGTGTCTTTTGGGTATTGTAACGTGTGTTCGTGTTCGGTATTAACGTAGTTTACATCTTACGCTCGTATTGTCTTACGTAGGGATTCCGCACCTACGTAGTACGAGATACTTCCGTGTAGATCCGGCTGGGAACCTACACTCCGGCTCGTGTACTACCCCCTTTGGCAATACTGGTAAAAGTTTGGACAGGCCACGGGGTAGCGTCTGGGCATAATTGTTGATCCGATTCTTTCTTAAGGTCATAAAATATTGTATGGCAGTCTCCATGACATAATTTATGATCTGATTCAGTAGTTCGACCCATACTCAGTTTTTCCTCCGGCTCGTGTACTACCCCCTTTGGCAATACTGGCAAAATTTAGAACGGGTCACGGGGTGGCGTGAGGGCATAATTATTGATCCGATTATTTCTTAAGGCCATAAAATATTGTATGGCGGTTTCTATGATCGAATTTATGATCCGATTCAGTGGTTCGACCCATACTCAGTTTTTCCTCCGGATCGTGTACTACCCTTTTTGGCAATACGGGCAAAATTTCGAACGGGCCACGGGGCGGCGTGAAGGCATAATTATTTATCCGATTCTTTCTTACGGCCATATAATGTTGTATGCAGTCTCCATGACAGAATTTGTCATCCAATTCAGTGGTTCGACGAATACTCAGTTTTTCCTCCGGCTCGTGTACTACCCCCTTTGGCAATACTGGTAAAAATTGGACAGGCCACGGGGTAGCGTCAGGGCATAATTGTTGATCCGATTCTTTCTTAAGGTCATAAAATATTGTATGGCAGTCTCCATGACATAATTTATGATCTGATTCAGTAGTTCGACCCATACTCAGTTTTTCCTCCGGCTCGTGTATTACCCCCTTTGGCAATACTGGCAAAATTTAGAACGGGTCACGGGGTGGCGTGAGGGCATAATTATTGATCCGATTATTTCTTAAGGCCATAAAATGTTGTATGGCAGTTTCTATGATCGAATTTATGATCCGATTCAGTGGTTCGACCCATACTCAGTTTTTCCTCCGGATCGTGTACTACCCTTTTTGGCAATACGGGCAAAATTTCGAACGGGCCACGATGTGGCGTGAGGGCATAATTATTGATCCGATTCTTTCATATGGCCATAAAATATTCTATGACAGTCTCCATGACAGAATTTATGATCCGATTCTGTGGTTCGACCCATACTCGGTTTTTTCCTTCGGCTCGTGTACTACCCTCTTTGGCAATACTGGCAAAATTTCGAACGGGCCACGGGGTGGCGTCAGGACATAAATATTGATATGATTCTTTCTTAGTGTCACAAAATACTGTATGGAAGTCTCCATAACCGAATTTATGATCCGATTCAGTTGTTCCACCCATACTCAGTTTTTCCTTCAGCTCGTGTACCACCCCCTGTGGCAATAAGGGCAAAATTTCATACAGGCCACAGGGTGGCGTTAGGGCATAATTATTGATCTGATTCTATATTAGGGCCATAAATTATTGTACGGCAGTCTGCATGACCGAATTTTTGATTCGATTCACTGGTTCGACCGATACTCAGTTTTTCCTCCGGATCGTGTACTACCTTTGGCAATACATGATAAAATGTCGAACGGGCCACGTGGTGGCGTGAGGGCATATTTATTGTTCCGATTCTTTCTTAGGGTCACAAAATATTGTATGGTAGTCTCCATAATCGAATTTATGATCCGATTCAAAGGTTCCACCCATACTCAGTTTTTTCTCCAGCTCGTGTAACACCCCCTTTGGCAATACGGGCAGAATTTCGAACGGGCCACGGGGTCGCGTGACGGCATAATTATTGATCTGATTCTCTTTTAGGATCATAAAATATTGTACGGTAGTCTTCATGACCAAATTTATGATCCGATTCAGTGGTTCGACCCATACTCAGTTTTTCCTCCGGCTCGTGTACTACCCCCTTTGGCAATACGGGTAAAATTTCGAACAAGCCACGGGGTGGCATGAGGGCATAATTATTGATTCGATTCTTTCTTAGGATCACAAAATATTGGATGGCAGTCTCAATGACCGAATTTATGATCCGATTCAGTGGTTCCACCCATACTTAGTTTTTCCTCCGCTCATGTACTACCCCCTTTCGCAATACTTGCAAAATTTTGAACGGGCCACGGGGTGGCGTCAAAGCATAATTATTAATCTAATCCTTTCTTAGGGCCATAAAATATTGTATGGTAGTCTCCATGACCGAATTTATGATCCGATTCAGTGGTTCGACGCGTACACAGTTTTTCCTCCGGCTCATGTACTACCCCCTTTGGCAATACTGGCAAAATTTCGAACAAGCCACGGGGTGGCGTGAGGGCATAATTATTGATCCGATTCTTTCTTAGGACCATAAAATATTGTACGGCAGTCTCCATGACCGAATTTATGATCCGATTCAGTGGTTCGACCCATACTCAGTTTTTCCTCCGGTTCGTGTACTACCCCCATTTGCAATACGGTTAAAATTTCGTACAGGCCACGAGGTGGCGTGAAGGCATAATTATTGATCCGACTCTTTATTTGGGTCAGAAAATATTGTATGGCAGTCTCCATGACCAAATTTATGATCCGATTCAGTGGTTACACCCATACTTAGTTTTTCTTCCGGCTCGTGTACTACCCCCTTTGGCAATACTTGCAGAATTTCGAATCGGCTACAGGGTGGCGTCAGGGCATAATTATTAATCTGTCCTTTATTAGGGTCATAAAATACTGTATGGAAGTCTCCATGACCGAATTTATGATCTGATTCAGTGGTTCGACCCTTACTCAGTTTTTCCTCCGGCTCGTGTACCCCCTTTGGCAATACTGGCAAAATTTTGAACAGGCCACGGGGTCGCGTGAGAGCATAATTATTGATCCGATTCTTTCGTAGGGTTATAAAATATTGTATGGAAATCTCCTAGACCGAATTTATGATCCGATCTGTGGTTCGACCCATAGACAGTTTTTCCTCCGGCTCGTGAAGTACCCCATTTTGCAAAACGGGCAAAATTTCGAATGGGCCACGGGGTGGCGTGAGGGCATAACTATTGATCCGATTCTTTCTTAGGGCCGTAAAATATAGTATGGCAGTCTCCATGACCGAATTTATGATCCGATTCAGTGGTTCCACCCATACTCAATTTTTCTTCCGGCTCGTGTTCTTCCCCTTTGGCAATAAGGACAAAATATCGAACGGGCCACGGGGTGGCGTGAGAGCATAATTGTTGATCCGATTCTTTTATATGGCCATAAAATATTGTTTGGTAATCTCCATGACCGAATTTATGATCCGACTTAGTGATTCTACCAATACTTAGTTTTTCCGACTGCTCGTCTCTTACCCCCTTTGGCAATACTGGCAAAATTTCGAGCAGGCCACGGGGTGGCCTGAGGGCATAATTATTGATCTTATTCTTTCTTCGGGACACAAATTATTGTATGGCAGTCTCCATAACCGAATTTATAATCAATTCAGAGGTTACACTCATACACAGTTTTTCCTCCATCTCGTGTACTACCCATTTGGCAATACGGGCAAAATTTCGAACGGGCCACGGGGTGGGGTGAGGGCATAATTATTAATCCGATTCTTTGTTAGGGCCATATAATGTTGTATGCATTCTCCATGACCGAATTTATGATCCAATTCAGTGGTACGACGAATACTCAGTTTTTCCTCCGGCTCGTGTACTACCCCCTGTGGCAATACTGGCAAAATTTCGAACGGGTCACGGGGTGTCGTGAGGGCATAATTATTGATCCGATTCTTTCTTAGGGCCATAAAATATTGTATGGCAGTCTCTATGATTGAATTTATGATCTGATTCAGTGGTTAGACCCATACTTAGTTTTTCCTCCGGATCGTGTACTACCCCTTTTGGCAATACGTGCAAAATTACGAACGGGCCATGGGGTGGCGTGAGGGCATAATTATTGGTCTGATTCTTTCTTATGGCTATAAAATATTTTATGGCAGTCTCCATGACAAAATTTATGATCCGATTCAGTGGTTCGACCCATACTCAGTTTTTCCTTCGGCTCGTGCACTACCCCCTTTGGCATTACTGGCAATATTTCGAACGGGCCACGGGGTGGCTTCAGGACATAAATATTGATCTGATTCTTTCTTAGTGTCACAATATACTATATGGCAGTCTCCATGACCGAATTTATGATCCGATTCAGTTGTTCCACCCATACTCAGTTTTTCCTCCAGCTCGTGTACCACCCATTTGGCAATATGGGCAAAATTTCGAACGGGCCAGGGGTGGTGTTAGGGCATAATTATTGATCTGATTATTTCTTAGGGCCATAAAATATTGTAAGGAAGTCTCCATGACCGATTTTTTGATTCGATTCAGTGGTTCGACCCATACTCAGTTTTTCCTCCGGTTCGTGTACTACCCCCATTTGCAATACGGTTAAAATTTCGTACAGGCCACGAGGTGGCGTGAAGGCATAATTATTGATCCGACTCTTTATTTAGGTCAGAAAATATTGTATGGCAGTCTCCATGACCAAATTTATGATCCGATTCAGTGGTTACACCCATACTTAGTTTTTCCTCCGGCTCATATACTACCCCCTTTGGCAATACTGGTAAAATTTTGAACGGGCCACGGGGTTGCTTGAGGGCATAATTATCGATCCGATTCTTTCGTAGGGTTATAAAATATTGTATGGAAATCTCTTAGACCGAATTTATGATCCGATTCTGTGGTTCGACCCATAGACAGTTTTTCCTCCGGCTCGTGAAGTACCCCATTTTGCAAAACGGGCAAAATTTCGAATGGGCCACGGGGTGGCGTGAGGGCATAACTATTGATCCGATTCTTTCTTAGGGCCGTAAAATATAGTATGGCAGTCTCCATGACCGAATTTATGATCCGATTCAGTGGTTCCACCCATACTCAATTTTTCTTCCGGCTCGTGTTCTTCCCCTTTGGCAATAAGGACAAAATATCGAACGGGCCACGGGGTGGCGTGAGAGCATAATTGTTGATCCGATTCTTTTATATGGCCATAAAATATTGTATGGTAATCTCGATGACCGAATTTATGATCCGACTTAGTGGTTCGACCAATACTCAGTTTTTCCTACGGCTCGTCTGCTACCCGCTTTGGCAATACTGGCAAAATTTCGAGCAGGCCATGGGGTGGCCTGAGGGCATAATTATTGATCCGATTCTTTCTTCGGGTCACAAATTATTGTATGGCAGTCTCCATGACCGAATTTATGATAAATTCAGAGGTTACACCCATACTCAGTTTTTCCTCAGTCTCGTGTACTACCCTTTTTGCAATACGGGCAAAATTTCGAACGGTACACAGGGTGGCGTGAGGGCATAATTATTGATCCGATTCTTTCATATGGCCATAAAATATTCTATGACAGTCTCCATAACCGAATTTATGATCCGATTCAGTGGTTCGACCCATACTCAGTTTTTCCTCCGGCTCGTGTACTACCACCTTTGGCAATATAGGCAAAATTTCGAACTGGCCACGGGGTGGCGTGAGGGCATAATTATTGATCCGATTCTTTCTATGGGTCACAAAATATTGTATGGCAGTCTCAATGACCGAATTTATGATCCGATTCAGTGATTCCACCCATACTTAGTTTTTCCTCCGGCACGTGTACTTCCCCCTTTCGCAATACTTGCAAAATTTCGAACGAGCAACGGGGTGGTGTCAGGGCTTAATTATTAATCTGATCTTTTCTTAGGGTCAAAAAATATTGTACGGCAGTCTCCATGACCGAATTTATGCTCCGATTCAGTGGTTCGACCCATACTCAGTTTTTCCTCCGGATCGTGTACTACACTTTTTGGAAATACGGGCAAAATTTCGAACGGGCCACGGGGTGGCGTGAGGGCATAATTATTGATCCGATTCTTTCATAGGGCCATAAAATATTCTATGACAGTCTCCATGACAGAATTTATGATCCGATTCAGTGGTTAGACCCATACTCAGTTTTTCATTCGGCTCGTGTACTACCCTCTTTGGCAATACTGGCAAAATTTCGAACGGGCCACGTGGTGGAGTCAGGACATAAATATTGATATGATTCTTTCTTAGTGTTACAAAATACTGTATGGCAGTCTCCATGACCGAATTTATCATCCAATTCAGTGGTTCGACGAATACTCAGTTTTTCCTCTGGCTCGTGTACTACCCCCTTTGGCAATACTAGTAAAAGTTTGGACGGGCCACGGGGTAGCGTCAGGCCATAATCGAATTTATGATCCGATTCACTAGTTCCACCCATGCTCAGTTTTTCCTCCAGCTTGTGTACCACCCCTTTCGCAATACGGGCCGAATTTCGAACGGGCCATGGGGTGGCGTTAGGACATAATTATTGATCCGATTCTTTCTTAGGGCCATAAAATATTGTACGACAGTCTCCTTAACCGAATTTATGATTTGATTCAGTGGTTCGACCCTTACTCAGTTTTTCCTCCGGATCGTGTACTACCATTTTTGGCAATACGGGCAAAATTTCGAACGGGCCACGGGGTGGCGTCAGGGCATAATTATTAATCTGATCTTTTCTTAGGGTCATAAAATGTTGTATGGAAGTCTCCATGACCGAATTTATGATCCGATTCAGTGGTTCGACCCATACTCAGTTTTCCTCCGGCTCATGTACTACCTCCTTTGGCAATACTGGCAAAATTTTAAACAGGCCACGGGGTGGAGTGAGGGCATAATTATTGATCCGAATCTTTCATATGGCCATAAAATATTCTATGGCAGTCTACATTACCGAATTTATGATCCGATTCAGTGATTCCACCCATACTTAGTTTTTCTCCGGCACGTGTACTACCCCTTTCGCAATACTTTCAAAATTTCAAACGGGCAACGGGGTGGCGTCATGGCATAATTATTAATCTGATCCTTTCTTAGGGCCATAAAATATTGTACGGCAGTCTCCATGACCGAATTTATTATCCGATTCAGTGGTTCGACCCATACTCAATTTTTCCTCCGGCTCGTGTACTACCACCTATGGCAATACGGGTAAAATTTTGTACGGTCCACGAGGTTGCGTGAGGGCATAAATATTGATCCGATTCTTTCTAAGGGTCACAAAATATTGTATGGCAGTCACCAATATCGAATTTATGATCCGATTCAGTGGTTCCACCCATACTCAGTTTTTCCTCCGTCTCGTGTACTACCCTTTTGGCAATACAGGCAAAATTTCGAACGGGCCACGGGGTGGGGTGTGGGGATAATTATTTATCCGATTCTTTCTTACGGCCATATAATGTTGTATGCAGTCTCCATGACCGAATTTATCATCCAATTAAGCGGTTCGACGAATACTCAGTTTTTCCTCTGGCTCGTGTACTACCCCATTTGGCAATACTGGTAAAAGTTTGGACAGCCCACGGGGTAGCGTCAGGGCATAATTGTTGATCTGATTCTTTCTAAAGGTCATAAAATATTGTGCGGCAGTCTTCATGACATAATTTATGATCTGATTCAGTAGTTCGACCCATACTCAGTTTTTCCTCCGGCTCGTGTACTACCCCCTTTGGCAATACTGGAAAAATTTAGAACGGGTCACGGGGTGGCGTGAGGGCATAATTATCGATCCGATTATTTCTTAAGGCCATAAAATATTGTATGGCAGTTCTATGATTGAATTTATGATCCGATTCAGTGGTTCGACCTATACTCAGTTTTTCCTCCGAATCGTGTACTACCCTTTCTGGCAATACGGGCAAAATTTTGAACGGGCCACGGGGTGGCGTGAGGACATAATTATTGATCCGATTCTTTATTTTGGCCATAAAATATTCTATTACAGTCTCCATGACAGAATTTATGATCCGATTCAGTGGTTCGACCCATACTCAGTTTTTCATTCGGCTCGTGTACTACCCTCTTTGGCAATACTGGCAAAATTTCGAACGGGCCACGGGGTGGCGTCAGGACATAAATATTGATATGATTCTTTCTTAGTGTCACAAAATACTGTATGGAAGTCTCCATGACCGAATTTATAATCCGATTCAGTTGTTTCACCCATACTCAGTTTTTCCTTCAGCTCGTGTACCACCCCCTTTGGCAATACGGGCAAAATTTCATAAGGGCCACAGGGTGGCGTTAGGGCATAATTATTGATCTGATTCTATCTTAGGGCCATAAAATATAGTACGGCGGTCTCCATGACCGAATTTTTGATTCGATTCAGTGGTTCGACCGATACTCAGTTTTTCCTCCCGCTCGTGCACTACCTTTGGCAATACTGGAAAAATTTCGAACGGGCCACGTGGTGACGTGAGGGCATATTTATTGTTCCGATTCTTTCTTAAGGTCACAATATATTGTATGGCAGTCGCCTTAATAGAATTTATGATCCGATTCAGTGGTTCCACCCATGCTCAGTTTTTCCTCCAGCTCGTGTACCACCCCCTTTCGCAATACGGGCAGAATTTCGAACGGGCCACGGGGTGGCGTTAGGACATAATTATTGATCCGATTCTTTCTTAGGGTCATAAAATATTGTACGACAGTCTCCTTGACCGAATTTATGATCCGATTCAGTGGTTCGACCCATCCTCAGTTTTTCTTCCGGCTCATGTACTACCCCCATTGGCAATAATGGCAAAATTTCGAACGGGCCACGGGATGGCGTGAGGGCATAATTATTGATCCGATTCTTTCTTAGAGTCACAAAATATTGTATGGCATTCTCAATGACCGAATTTATGATCCGATTGAGTGATTCCACCCATACTTAGTTTTTCCTCCGGCACGTGTACTACCCTATTTCGCAATACTTGCAAAATTTTGAACGGGCAACGGGGTGGCGTCAGGGCATAATTATTAATCTGATCTTTTCTTAGGGTCATAAAATATTGTATGGAAGTCTCCATGACCGAATTTATGATCCGATTCAGTGGTTCGACCCATACTCAGTTTTTCCTCCGACTCATGTACTACCCCCTTTGGCAATACTGGCAAAATGTCGAACGGGCCACGGGGTGGCGAGAGGGCATATTGATTGTTCCGATTATTTCATATGGTCACAAAATATTGTATGGTAGTCTCCATGATCGAATTTATGATCCGATTCAGTGGTTCAACTCATGCTCAGTTTTTCCTCCGGCTCATGTATTACCCCCTTTGGCATTACTGGCAGAATTTTGAACGGGTCACGGGGTGGCGTGAGAGCATAATTATTGATCCGATTATTTCTTAAGGCCATAAAATATTGAATGGCAGTTTCTATGATCGAATTTATGATCCGATTCAGTGGTTCGACCCATACTCAGTTTTTCCTCCGGATCGTGTACTACCCTTTTTGGCAATACGGGCAAAATTTCAAACGGGCCACGGGGTGGCGTGAGGGCATAATTATTGATCCGATTCTATCATATGGCCATAAAATATTTTATGGCAGTCTCCAAGACAAAATTTATGATCTGATTCGGTGGTTCGACCCATACTCAGTTTTTCCTTCGGCTCATGTACAACCTTCTTTTCCAATACTGGCAAAATTTTGAACGGGCAACGGGGTGGCGTCAGGGCATAATTATTAATCTGATCTTTTCTTAAATTCATAAAATATTGTATGGAAGTCTCCATGACCGAATTTATGATCCGATTCAGTGGTTCGACCCATACTCAGTTTTTCCTCCGGCTCATGTACTACCTCCTTTGGCAATACTGGCAAAATTTTAAATAGGCCACGGGGTGGAGTGAGGGCATAATTATTGATCCGATTCTTTCTTATAGCCATAAAATATTCTATGGCAGTCTACATGACCGAATTATGATCCGATTCAGTGATTCCACCCATACTTAGTTTTTCTTCGGCACGTGTACTACCCCCTTTCGCAATACTTTCAAAATTTCGAACGGGCAACGGGGTGGCGTCATGGCATAATTATTAATCTGATCCTTTCTTAGGGCCATAAAATATTGTACGGCAGTCTCCAAGACCGAATTTATGATCCGATTCAGTGGTTCGACCCATACTCAGTTTTTCCTCCGGCTCGTGTACTACCACCTTTGGCAATACGGGTAAAATTTTGTACGGTCCACGGGGTGGCGTGAGGGCATAAATATTGATCCGATTCTTTCTAAGGGTCACTAAATATTGTATGGCAGTCTCAAATATCGAATTTATGATCCGATTCAGTGGTTCCACCCATACTCAGTTTTTCCTCCGTCTAGTGTACTACCCTATTGGAAATACAGGCAAAATTTCGAACGGGCCACGGGGTGGGGTGAGCGGATAATTATTTATCCATTCTTTCTTACGGCCATATAATGTTGTATGCGGTCTCCATGACCGAATTTATCATCCAATTCAGTGGTTCGACGAATACTCAGTTTTTCCTCTGGCTCGTGTACTACCCCCTTTGGCAATACCGGTAAAAGTTTGGACAGCCCACGGGGTAGCGTCATGGCATAATTGTTGATCCTATTCTTTCTTAAGGTCATAAAATATTGTGTGGCAGTCTTCATGACATAATTTATGATCTGATTCAGTAGTTCGACCCATACTCAGTTTTTCCTCCGGCTCGTGTACTACCCTCATTGACAATACTGGAAAAATTTAGAACGGGTCACGGGGTGGCGTGAGGGCATAATTATTGATCCGATTATTTCTTAAGGCCATAAAATATTGTATGGCAGTTTCTATGATCGAATTTATGATCCGATTCAGTGGTTCGACCCATACTCAGTTTTTCCTCCGGATCGTGTACTACCCTTTATGGCAATACGGGCAAAATTTCGAACGGGCCACGGGGTGGCGTGAGGGCATAATTATTGATCCGATTCTTTATTATGGCCATAAAATATTCTATTACAGTCTCCATGACAGAATTTATGATTCGATTCAGTGGTTCGACCCATACTCAGTTTTTCATTCGGCTCGTGTACTACCCTCTTTGGCAATACTGGCAAAATTTCGAACGGGCCACGGGGTGGCGTCAGGACATAAGTATTGATATGATTCTTTCTTAGTGTCACAAAATACTGTATGGCAGTCTCCATGACCGAATTTATAATCCGATTCAGTTGTTCCACCCATACTCAGTTTTTCCTTCAGCTCGTGTACCACACCCTTTGGCAATACGGGCAAAATTTCATACGGGCCAAGGGGTGGCGTTAGGGCATAATTATTGATCTGATTCTATCTTATGGCCATAAAATAATGTACGACAGTCTCCATGACTGAATTTTTTATTCGACTCAGTGGTTCGACCGATACTCAGTTTTCCCCCGGCTCGTGTACTACCTCCTTTGGCAATACTGGCAAAATTTCGAACTGGCCACGTGGTGGCGTGAGGGCATATTTATTGTTCCGATTCATTCTTAGGGTCACAAAATATTGTATGGAAGTCTCCATAATCGAATTTATGATCCGATTCAGTGGTTCCACCCATACTCAGTTTTTCCTCCAGCTCGTGTACCACCCTCTTTCGCAATACCGGCAGAATTTCGAACGGGCCACGGGGTGGCGTTAGGACATAATTATTGATCCGATTCTTTCTTAGGGCCATAAAATATTATACGACAGTCTCCATGACAGAATTTATGATCCGATTCAGTGGTTCGACCCATACTCAGTTTTCCCTTCGGCTCATGAACTACCCTCTTTGGCAATATAGGCAAAATTTCGAACGGGCCACGGGGTGGCGTCAGGACATAAATATTGATATGATTCTTTCTTAGTGTCACAAAATACTGTATGGCAGTCTCCATGATCGAATTTATGATCCGATTCAATGATTCCACCCATACTTAGTTTTTCCTCCGGCACGTGTACTACCCCCTTTCTCAATACTTGCAAAATTTCGAACGGGCAACGAGGTGGCGTCAGGGCATAATTATTAATCTGATATTCTCTTAGGGTCATAAAATATTGTATGGATGTCTCCATGACCGAATTTATGATCCGATTCAGTGGTTCGACCCATACTGAGTTTTTCCTCCGACTCATGTACAACCCCCCTTTGGGAATACTGGCAAAATGTCGAACGGGCCACGAGGTGGCGTGAGGGCATATTTATTGTTCCGATTCTTTAATAGGGTCACAAATTATTGTATGGCAGTCTCCATGATCGAATTTATAATCCGATTCAGTGGTTCCACCCATACTCAGTTTTTCCTCCAGCTCGTGTACCACCCCCTTTCGCAATACGGGCAGAATTTCCAACGGGCCACGGGGTGGGGTTAAGATATAATTATTGATCCGATTCTTTCTTAGGGCCATAAAATATTGTATGGCAGTTTCTATGATCGAATTTATGATCCGATTCAGTGGTTCGACCCATACTCAGTTTTTCCTCCGGATCGTGTACTACCCTTTTTGGCAATACGGGCAAAATTTCGAACGGACCACGGGGTGGCGTGAGGGCATAATTATTGTTCCAATTCTTTCTTAGGGTCACAAAATATTGTATGGCAGTCTCCATGACAGAATTTATGATCCGATTCAGTGGTTGGACCCATACTCAGTTTTTCTTTCGGCTCGTGTACAACCTTCTTTGGCAATACTTGGAAAATTTCAAATGGGCCACGGGGTGGCGTCAGGATATAAATATTGATATGATTCTTTCTTAGTGTCACAAAATACTGTATGGCAGTCTCCATGACCGAATTTATGATCCGATTCAGTTGTTCCACCCATACTCAGTTTTTCCTTCAGCTCGTGTACCACCCCCTTTGGTAATACGGGCAAAATTTCATTCGGGCCACGGGGTGACGTCAGGGCATATTTATTGATCTGATTCTGTCTTAGGGCCATAAAATATTGTACGGCAGTCTCCATAACCGAATTTTTGATTCGATTCAGTGACCAATACTCAGTTTTTCCTCCGGATCGTGTACTACCTTTGGCAATACTGGAAAAATTTCGAACGGGCCACGTGGTGGCGTGAGGGCATATTTATTGTTCCAATTCTTTCTTAGGGTCACAAAATATTGTATGGCAGTCTCCATAATCGATTTTATGATCCAATTTAGTGTTTCCATCCATACTCAGTTTTTCCTCCAGCTCGTGTACCACCCCCTTTGGAAATACGGGCAGAATTTCGAACGGGTCACGGGGTGGGGTTAGGACATAATTATTGATCCGATTCTTTCTTAGGGCCATAAAATATTGTACGACAGTCTCCTCTACCGAATTTATGATCCGATTTAGTGGTTCGACCCATACTCAGTTTTTCCTCCGGCTCATGTACTACCCCCTTTGGCAATACTGGCAAAATTTCTAACGGGCCATGGGGTGGCGTGAGGGCACATTTATTGATCCGATTCTTTCTTAGGGTAACAAAATATTGTATGGCAATCTCAACGACCGAATTTATGATCCGATTCAGTGATTCCAACCATACTTAGTTTTTCCTCCTGCACGTGTACTACCCCCTTTCGCAATACTTGGAAAATTTCGAACGAGCAACGGGGTGGCGTCAGGGCATAACTATTAATCTGATCTTTTCTTAGGGTCATAAAATATTGTATGGAAGTCTCCATGACCGAATTTATGATCCGATTAAGTGGTTCGACCCATACTCAGTTTTTTCCTTCGGCTCGTGTACTACCCCCTTTGACAATACTGGAAAAATGTCGAACGGGCCACGGGGTGGCGTGAGGGCATATTTGTTGTTCCGTTTCTTTCATAGGGTCACAAAATATTGTATGGCAATCTCCATGATCGAATTTATGATCCGATTCAGTGGTTCCACCCATACTCAGTTTTTCCTCCAGCTCGTGTACCCTATGAAAGATTCTTTCATAGGGTATAAAATATTGTATGGAAGTCTCATAGACCGAATTTATGATCCGATTCTGTGGTTCGACCCATACACAGTTTTTCCTCCGGCTCGTGAAGTACCCCATTTTGCAAAACGGGCAAAATTTCGAATGGGCCACGGGGTGGCGTGAGGGCATAATTATTGATCTGATTCTTTCTTAGGGCCGTAAAATATAGTACGGCAGTCTCCATGACCGAACTTATGTTCCGATTCAGTGGTTCACCAATACTCAGTTTTTCCTCCGGCTCGTGACTACAACACCCTTTGGCAATACTGGCAAAATTTCGAACAGGCCACGGGGTGGCGTCACGGCATAAATATTGATCCGATTCTTTCTTAGGGTCATAAAATATTGTATGGCAGTCTCCATGACCGAATTTATGATTCGATTTAGTGGTTTGACCCATACTCAGTTTTCCTCCGGCTCATGTACTACCTCCTTTGGCAATACGGGTAAAATTTCGATCGGGCCACGGGGTGGCGTCAGGGCATAATTATTAATCGGATTCTTTCTTAGGGCCACAAAGTATTGTATGGAAGTCTCCTTGACCGAATTTATGATCCGAATCAGTGGTTCGACCCATGCTCAGTTTTTCCTCCGGCTAGTCTACTACCCCTTTTGGCAATACTGGAAAAATTTTGAACGGGCCACGGGGTGGCGTGAGGGCATAGTTATTGATCCGATTCTTTCTTAGGGCCATAAAATATTGTATGGCAGTCTCCATGACCGAATTTATAATCCGATTCAGTGGTTCCACCCATACTCAGTTTTTCCTCCGGCTCGTATACGGTACCCTTTGGCAATGCTGGCAAATTTCGAACGGGCCATGGGGTGGCGTTAAGGCATAATTATTGATCCGATTCTTTCTTAGGATCACAATATTGTATGGTTGTTTCCATGACCGAATTTATGATCCGATTTAATGGTTCCACACATACTCAGTTTTTCCTCTGGGTCGTGTACTACCCCCTTTGGCAATACTAGCACAATTTCGAACGGGTCACGGGGTGGCGTCAGGGCATAATTATTGTTGTGATCCTTTCTTAGGGTCAAATTTTTTTTAACTTTTAGTAATCCTGGAAAACTTCCATAAGGGCTCCCGGGCTGGTGCGTGGTGAGGAGCCATCACGCGTGATGGCCTCACGCACACCGCCGTCGGTCCCCCATCACGCGTGATGAGGGTGTGTGCGTGATGGCTATCACGCTGTGAGGGGGGTATTTTCGAGGAATGTGAACGTTGGAGGAGGGAGCCGTTGGAGGGAGGGGTGTTTTAAATTAAAAAAAAAATTACCTATATAAATAACTCAAACATATCTTCAAAACAAACTCATATCCAACTCAAAACTCAAATCCAACTCAAAATCTTCTACTACACACACCATTTTAACATCATATCAATGTAGGGTTCTAAGAAACGTGGCTCGGGTTCAAAGAAAACCCAAACCCGACCAAAGGTTCGACAAAATCTAGGCAAACTGACGAGATTTCGGTTACAAGACGAACCTAACACAACTCAACCATTCCAAAGACAACCTTCCCAACAACAACCTTATACACAACATTTTCAACCGTCCCAAAACCAACAACCTTCCCAACAACAACATTATTATCAACCGTCCTAAAACCAATCCTTTCAATCGTACCAAAACCAACCTTGTATTCCAGTTTTTTCTACCCAAAAGTATCCAAATAATGCATTTCAGATGTTTCAATCTCAACCATCTCAACCATCTCAAATGTCCATCGATCCCCTAGACGATAACGATGTTATACATCAATTTACAAGTGCTTTTCGTCACGAAGCGGAAACTTTGGATGAAGATGAACCCGCGGAGGATGAGACGCATCAAAAAAATATTAGGCGTTGGTTGCCCGATGAGGAGGTCGCATTGACCAAGGCTTATTTACATTGCTCCGAATCAAAAAAACACTCAAACCAACAAAAAAAATATGCGTTATGGAGACGTATTAATGAACATTTCTCGAAACTTCCCGGCGCAACCGTACGAAATAAGGATCAAATGATTGCCAAGTGGGGAGATTTGAATCGAAAAATGTCAAAATTTAATGCTTGTTAGGTCCAGTTGGTAACGTTTTTTGTTTATTTATTTTATAATCTATTACTTTATTTTTACAACTTGATACATATATATATTTTTTTCTAAATGTTTTGTAGTCCCGAGATCCACAGAGCGGAGCGAGCGAGGCGACTATCATAAAGGACGCTTTGGCCGATTATGTCGAAGTTTTCAAATGTAGGGCTTTTCCCCACTTGGAAGCGTGGGAGATTGCGAGACGTCACGCGAAGTGGGAAACGATTCCCTTGGTAGATTTGAACAGACAGACGACTCCAAGGAATAAATGATCTTCTTCAAAAAGATCAAAAACTTCCAAGTCCGTGGACTACACAACGTCTACCAACGGCTTGTCATGCAACATGCCGAGCATGAACTTGAACGAGGAACCCGGAGACAATCCCGACGATCCTGACGAAGACACACCCACACCCACACGGCCGAATCGCAAGAAAAGTGGGGAATCGTCAAGGCTTGGAAAGGAAGCGGTGGCCGAAAACTTCGTCGTGCTAAGTTGGCGGAAATGGCTGAGACGAAGGAGCGAAAGAAATAAGCTCATATTTTAAAAATGAAACGTGAGGAGACGTATATCAACCATTTGAATGAAAACCAAAAAAACGCCGATCTAACTTTTCTCCTACAACCGCATGAACATCTTGAGGAACCCTTTAAATCGATCCTACTTCAACGCAAACGCGAGATATGCGACAAGTGGGGTTGGGAAGGGCTGAAGGGTTTTTTTTTGTCGGTTTTTTTAATTTAGTTATCTTTATTTAATGTAATCTTGTTTTATTTTTTATTTAATGTAATATTGTTTTATTTTTATTTATTTTAGTATTTATTAAAAAAAACAAAAATCCATCACACCACACCACCACCCCTACTAAAATCCATCACATGTGATGGATTTTGGGTTGGTTATGTGGCACACCACCATTGGATGTGGTGTGTGAGGAAAATCGAACCACCCCCTCCCCTAGGGATGTTCATGGTTCGGTACAAAACCGCGAAACCGCCCAAACCGGTCATCGGTTTGGTTTCACGGTTGGTTTTCTTTCTTAATTTTCGGTAGGTTGGTTTCAACATTTTCATACCGTAACAAATGGTTTGGTTTACGGTTTATACCTAAAACCAACCGTATAAACCGGACCGGACCGTATGATTTAGTTTTATATATTGTCTAAATATATTATATTATATATGTATGTGTATACAAATATACTAATAGAAATAATTAAATAAAAATTATTATTGCTTATAACAAACGCATTAAATATAAATACTACCAGTAAATATAAAAAAATGAGGGCTAAGCTCAATTTAAAACGCAAAAGACTTTTATTTGTATTTCAAATTTTCTAATGAGAACCCATAAATCAATTGTTGCAACGGTATTTGTTAAATTTTGTAAATTATAAAGAGCTATATAATTACATATCATAAATTATTTTGGGCATTGTGTATAAAACCTCAACAAACCCAAACCGTGAAACCAAACCGGAACCAAACCGTTACTAACGGTTCGGTTTGGTTCGGTTTAAACATTCAACGATTTGGTTTTGGTTTACGAATATAAAAAACCGTAACTAACGGTTTGGTTACGGTTTGACGTAAAAACCGTGAAAACCGGACTATGAACACCCCTACCCTCCCCCCTGAGGGTTAAAGTGAAGTTCCATAAATTGGCCCTTGAAGATCAGTTTCGTAAGCAACTTAAACGCTTACAAAGGAGTTGTAGCCTAGTGATTAAAGTGAAGTTCCTCACAAATGATGAGAGCAAGTCACATAGTAGACAAGAAAATGATGTAATAATGTATTGTTAAAAAAACTCAAATGCTCGAACCGGAAATTACACCAGTAGAATTAAACACGATATGGGATAGGTTGATATGGTACATCGGCTACGGAAAATAAGTTATCGACTAAAATACTTTTGGTTGAGACCTGAGTTCAATATTCTTTTAAAATAGTTACCCATTATAAAATTGCATATAAGTTAAAAATAACAATTTTATGTAGTTTGTTATAATCAACCATTATATATTCGTATATTCTGGTATCCTACTTAATATCTTATTTTATAACTATAATATCTTGTTATTCATCGCTCTTTCTTAGATTGTTATCAGAGTTCATCTTTATTTATGACTTTCCTCTAAAAACACAATATATTCTTTGTGAAAGATCGCATTTCTCTTTTGTCGTGACATCGGAAGCGAAACTCCAAATGCAAATGAGACATGTGTTAAGAGGCATTTGATGTCTCTTTTGCGTTGAAAATTCTAACTTATCGTGTTTCTGTTTGATGGTGAACGTGTAAGATAGCCTACTATCATGGGGAAAGTTAATGTACAAATTAAATTAACGTACTAATTGTGAGAATCAAGTAGTATAATTATGTAATTACATCGTAGGGTAATTACACTACACTATAATTTTACTATGTTGTATATATAATTACACTACTTGATTCTCACAGTTAACATGTTATTTAATTTGTATTTGATCTAAACCCCTACTATCAAAGTATCGTTAGTAAATTTCCATCAAATTCATAATTAGTTCTAAATATTAGCATATAAAATCTCTCATATAGTGGCATAACACCAAATCATTTTAAATTTTAGTAGTTAATTTGCTTACATATTTAATTATTATTATGTGTGCTTTTTTCTAAATCTTATAGTCATTGCATATTATTGAATTTGAATTGAGATAAGTTAATACGGACAAACATAATACTACTATATAGGTTAAATGTCAAAATAATAAGCAAGTATCACGAACATTTACAAAATCAAAAAATAACATACGGAATTTGAGAAGTCAATGTGTGACCGACCAGGTAACTTGTTAGAGATTTTTGTCTCTTAGAGAGGAAGTTCCGAGTTTAAACCCCAATGTAAATGTTACCTCCCAAAAAGCCCAGCACATAAAAGGGCAGGCTATAAATACAAGATGTCTCCTTCTCCAGCAGACAGTTCTTCACCACTTCCAAACTGAGTGCATCACGGTTACCCTTTGATCGATTACTTGATTTATCGATTTCAGGTGCTAATCTCTCAAGATTTGAGGCTTGAACGCAATTTAGGGTTTAATGTTCCTCTTTTCTCTGGAACTCACTTTTCTCTCTTGTTTGTTTGTCATCAGTCGTCTATTATGTTACTTGACACCATGCAGCCATAAAATGGAACACGAAGAGAGATTCATTGCCATTTCATAATTCTGGCATAACTAAACCAACATTATGTTTCTTTCATTGTAATGTCGTTTGCTTCATAATGTCATAGCACTAAACCATCCATACATGTTAAACAATCCTAATGGAAATATATTCGATATCTGCTTTAAATAATGTGAAAAACATAATCATAAACATGTGGAAGTGTAGATCTAAGAAAAACATGCATACTTATATATCATATCAGGTACACTTAGATGAATTCGACACACAATGACACAATAAAATATCCAACCTGTAACATATTGATCTAATTGCTTAATATTGGTTGCAATGACAAACCAAGCACAACATTTCAGTAATTTAGCATCCAAAATCGTAAGAGACGAGTCCTTGTAGCTCTGGTCCATTTAGTCTGTTGTTTTCAAAACTGTCAAAAACAAAAACCAAACTATTAACTCCCCATTTTTTAGTTTAAACGTGATCGAAACCAATGAACCAAAAATTGTAAAGGTACAAACTTTAATCAAGTATAGCGTGACATATATTAACACAAATGCATTAACATCAAATCCCGCTAATTGGTTTATTCAAATAATTGAAATATTCTAGAATCAATGTTTAGTCAAAGTTGTTGTAACTTCCATGTATATCTCTTTGTTAGCTCCTGGAATTGTGCACATCTTCCTATATGTACACAATGTATCTATTGAATAGAATTTATGTTTTCCATTATCTTTATATGGTAATCAGAGCCAGAAACACTCTCACGAGTACCCTAGCCGATCCAATTTTTTTTCTTTCTTCCATCATTCATCAATGGCTTCCTCAAACACCATTATCACCATTACTGCCTCTACTCACTTTAACATCACCCTCACCTCTCAAAACTTTTCTGTTTGGAGACGCCATGTGCAATCAACCCTCATCGGCCTTGACCTCAACAACTTCATCACCGGCACTACTCCTGCTCCGCCACAAACCGACCCGACTTATACAACCTGGTTTCGTCAAGACCAGGTCATCTTTAGTGCCCTTCTTGGATCTTGCTCCAATGATATCCAACCCCTAATTGCATCGGCCTCCACAGCCAAAGATGCGTGGGACCGGTTAACGTCCTCTTTTGCAAACAAATCACGCTCCCGAATATCTCCCTAAAATCTAAACTTGCAACGAACCCTAAGGGCGCTAGATCTGTTGCTGAGTTTCTCAATGAGATGCGCGCCATTGCCGACGAATTGGCTCTTGTTCAAAGTCCCGTCACCGAGGAGGACCTTATGGTTCATGTTCTCACCCAACTTGGTGACGAATACACCTCCATAGCTGCTGCGCTTAAGGTACGGGAAACCTCGGTCTCCTATCCGGAACTTTTTGACAAACTTGTGGACTTTGAACGATCGTTGAAACCGGCCGACCCAGTTAACCCCGTCATTGCTACGGCGAATGCAACCCAAAGACAACAAGTTCGGCACCATTTCCGCCATTCCGATCTTCAAAACCGGAATGCCCAAACGTCGTTACCCGCCTCATCCCAGCGACCATCTCGGTCTAACAGGTTTCAACCGGGTCCATCTGGTAATCGTACAAATCAGTTTTGCAACTTTTGTAACATCCCGGGTCACGGCACTCGTGACTGCCGGAAGCTCGCCAGGTTTCTAAAAGATAATCAGATCACCTTCAACAATCACTCGTCCAACCCTGTTGCCAATGCCGTCACCTCTACTCCGGGATCTCAAATGTGGATGATGGACAGTGGTGCCTCGCATCATCTCACTTCTTGTCCAGCCACACTCTCCTCTGTTTCAGAATATGGCGGTCCCGATGAAATCGTTCTAGGTGATGGTACGGGTCTCCTATATCTTGTGACAACCGCCAAAAATTAGACTAATCTGGTAATTATATTAACCGAAATCGTGTATTAATTAGTAAGGTAAATATATAGGAATAATATTTTTAGCCAAAGTTTTTGATTTTAGTTGAATATTAATATATGGAACCCGAAAAAGTTCAATTTTGTTGTGTAGCTGACACTGTACAGATTGACACCGGGTAATATCTCAAAACGGATAAATTCATAAACGTGTCAAGATGACCTCGAAAAATAAAATTTTATGTTAGGATATTAGAGATAGTGTATAGACTTAATTTTAGAAGGTTCGAATCGCGAAAATTAGAAAATAAGTAACCGAAAGCCAGTAGAGGACACCGTAAGAGCCCGACATTAAGTTTTTCAGAAAATTATGTTTTTAGGCAGACATTGACTGTAGTCTAATTTCGCTCAAAGTCTGATAAAAATTATTAGAAACGGAAGTCGTTTGGCTAGATAAATTACGAGATACGTTAAACATTAATACCTAGTTATTAGCACATGCCATAATTCAAATCACCTCTCCCTCTCCCTCTCCCATCTCTCTCGGCCCCCACACACACACAATCCAACCCCACCTCCCAAACCCACCAATAAGAAACACACATGTAGTTATGCAATGATTACCTAGAAGCTTCAATATGGACACATGCACACTCTACCATCCAACTCACTACCCTATACCCCTCTCTTCCTCCCTTTATATAACCGGCCACCCCATCACCTTCCTACCATCTCACATTTTCAAACTTTTACACACACAACAATTGATTAGGAGGTATTTGGTGGAGGTTTAAGCATATTACAAGAAGTAGGAAGCCAAAGGAAGGATTATAGCCAACCCAAAGACACATTATCACCACCATAGGCACCAAATCCGAAACCCAAGGTAACCCACTTCAAAGATTTGTGTATACTAGTTGTTATTTGATGTTTAAGGTTTGATTCTAGTATGTTTGGTAGTATACATGCAAGCATGATATGGATATATGCATGTATGTATGTAGCCGTGAGTTTTGTTGATTATAGGACTTGATATGGTTACATTTTTAGCTTGTATAGATTGTCCATATGGATGTTACTTGAGTTTGTTTAACAAATGAGTTTAAGTATTGTTTTAATATTGGAAGTAAATGTGAAAATGGTCAAAAGATTGGAAATGGATTATGGATAAAAACACTCATTAGAACCATGGATTTTGATTTTGGCATTTGATTGAAGTTATAAGTTGTTAAATGGTAAAATGGTTAAAGAAGAAAGGTAATTTTGAAAACCCACATACTTGATTACTTGAAAAAGTTGTAAGTAATAATAATAATGGTGTTGAAAGAATCTTGGAAAAGGGTTGACAAAAGTGTAGGGATTTGACTTTGATGGAAAGTCACTTACACATGCAAGTAATACAAATTTTGATTTTTATCATAAAGCTCATACTTGTTTTATATGGATTGAAAATGACAAACTAAGTGATTGAATGGGACATATGGAAAGGAATGAAATCTACTAGAAGTACTAGGATGCATGAAACATAATAACTTAGATAAACAAGAGTTTGTGTTAAACTTACTAATAAAGGAAACTTTATAAATTGTACAAGATGTTTTGCAAAATGATTTGATAAGTGAACATAGTCTTGTGTGGATGATTAAAGACTTGTGGTTAGGATTACTTTAGTAAACTCCATTGTAAAGATTGTTAGTATGATAATAAGGTTATGAAAAATTGCTACTTACTAATAATAGAAACTTTATTGTTAAAGAAATCAAGAATGTGTTTGTTAAAGGATAATTATAGGATGAAATAAGATGTTACTATGGATTAGTAAGATATGGAAATTTTGGTACATAAACACCTTGTAGAGATTGAAGAAATAACATGTATATTGAATAGTTGAAAACTTAAGCTAAGGCTTGAACATGTGTAGTTAAAAATTTGTTTTATGTGCATACTTGATGCTAGATGATCAAACATGTATATGATGATATATTATTTGTTATTATGTGTATATTTGCTGTACCAAATGGTTTGGTTTTGACATTGTGACTTAAATAGCTTGTCGGTGACTTTAACGATCGGAAAGTTCGACTTTTAAGGTGAACCGACATGAGTTTTTGGAACTGAATTAAAACAGCTCCTAAAGTCATAATATTCTTATATTTAACATAAGTTAAAGTATAAGAAAAGTCAAGAATAGCAAAACTTAAATCAACACGGTTCGTGTCGCGAAAACTGACACGAAAACGTTAAAAATTGGCATTTTTAAGAAATTGGAAATAAAATAAAAACCAAAACATTTTTATTGAAAAACCAATAAAACTTGACTAAAAACCATATAAAAAGTGTTTTAGATAATTTAAAACTAAAAGTTTCATAAAAAGGGCAACCGGTTCGTTTTTAAGCTCAAAACCGACGAAACCGGCAAAACCGACAAAACCGATTATAATAGAGTCAAAATTTTAAATAAAATGATAACTTGAATTTTTCCAAAACACTCCAGCAACTAAAGGTAATAAATTTTATAAATTTTAATAATTAAATTAAATTATTAAATAAAACAATTATTAGTTGATTATTACTTGTTTATATTTTTAAGTATAGAATTATAAGATTATAAGTAGTAAACTTTGTGCGTTATGTGTTTGTGTGGATTTTTAGAATAAGAATATATATATATATTTAACGAACGTGTACTAATGTAGGAATGAGCGTTTATTCAAAAAACCTGAAATCAAAGGTGAGTTCTTCCTCGGAAAAGCATATTGTATATCTATATTCGTATTTATATATATATGTTTTGAAAACGCATTATACTACAAATTGTCGTTATTGTGGGATGAATCAATTTGGTTAAGTAACTGTTAACCGGACGGCGGGCACAGAAATGTTGGTAGATCTATCGGGGTGACGCCCCCCACTTCCATTCGCGTTGGGTTAAAAGTGGGAATATTTTGAGTATGGTACGTTTCGAGTTATCAAATTGGTAGTCATACACGCGTTGTATTCGTAGCTAGTCTACAACTAACGCTTTTTGTGCTTAAAGGTAAAATGCGGGTTTCGTTATTATGTGTACCGTGTTTGATCGGTCTTTAATTGGGAGTATAATGGCCGTACACCATTATATTCATGTGTTGTTTATATATAAATTGTTTATATTTTTATAATAAGTTTTTCTTCTCAGGAATAACTCACCAACATTCGTGTTGACCCAAAAATTATTTAAATATGCTTTGCAGGAAAGTGAAGGTTTCGAGGTGGCATGGAAATGAGAGCGTGGGGTGTTTGAACAAAAGTGATGTGTTGTAAACCGTGCATTAGCACGTGTAGTAAACTCTGATGTTGTAAAATATTTCCTTATAATAAAAGATGATGCTTTTATTATTAATTGTTTATTATTGTTGACTATCGGCGTCTGTCATAACCCGACGAATTAAAGTTAAGACTTCCGCTGTGTTAAGTTAAGGTTTTCGGGGTGTGACATATCTCATACTGGTTCAACTCAATTTTCTACTAAAACCAAACCATTATCCTTACCTAATATTTTATGTGTCCCTAACATACGCACCAATTTAATATCGGTTGCTAAACTATGTCGTACTAATCAAGTTTCTGTTGAATTTTTTTCCTTTTCATTTTTTTGTGAAGGATCTCAAAACGGGTGCGCCTCTCATGCGGGGGGAGAACATCCATGATGTTTACTATCTCAATCATTTAACCTCGCTTCCACAGGTTAATGCAACTACATCCGCATCACCACTCCAATGGCATCATCGACTTGGAAATCCGCGTTTTCGTATTTTTAAACTTCTTTGTAAAGACCTCGGTCTTAGTTTTAAGTCTTTGTCATGTTCTACTTTGCATTGTCAATCGTGTGCTATTAATAAATATCACAAGTTTCCATTTGGACCAAACTCCTTTGTTGCTACAAAACCATTATAGCTTCTCTATTCGGATGTTTGGGGACCCGTTCAACAATCTATTGATGGGTTCAAATATTATGTTGTGTTTGTGGATTATTACTCTAAATATGTGTGGCTTTACCCTATCAAACGCAAATCTGATGTGTCCGTTATCTTTCCACAGTTCAAACTACTAGTGGAAAAGTTTTTTCAAACACATATTATATCCATCTTCACCGACAATGGTGGTGAATATGTCGGTCTTTTACCGTTTCTCCAATCCATGGGGATCTCACATTACACCACTCCTCCGCATAACCCCGAACAGAACGGAATCGATGAGCGACGTCATCGCCACATCGTGGAAACCGGTCGTGCCTTGTTACACTATGCCGGTTTACCACTTTCTTTTTGGTCTCATGTGTTTCAAACGGCAGTCTATCTCATTAACCGCCTTCCTACACCAATCCTTCAATCCAAATCGCCATATCAAATGCTTTATAATGCGTCACCAAATTACACAAAACTAAAAACCTTTGGATGCTTATGCTACCCGTGGCTCAAACCTTATGCTACATCCAAGCTGCAATCTCATTCCCAACCATGCATTTTCTTAGGCTACTCTACGTCTAAGTCGGCTTATAAATGTCTCGATTCGCTAACCAACCGCCTTTATCATTCCAGACACGTAGTATTTGTTGAGAATATCTTCCCATCCAAAGGGAATTCCTCCAAAACATATTCTCTACCAACCACTGATGAATTTTTTTCTAATTCTCATGCTCCACCACCTTTACTTGTGTCAACTCCAAATCCACCCAACTCCATGCATGCACCACCTTTGCATGTGTCACCTCAAATCCCTATCAACTCCACTCCATCCATCACCTCCTCCTATAATGACCCAATCACTACAAATTTCTCTTCAACCCCATCGTCTCCTACCTCTACTCGTTCCGCCTCTACCTCGTGTGATAACTCGCCTAACTCCAATTCTGCCACCTCCTCATCAGCTCCGGATACCAACTCCAACCCACCCACCTCACACACGACTTCTTCCCCTTCATCCACACAGTCACCATCCACACCCTCCACTTTACCTCCTAGAACTAGGAAACCCAACCCCAAATATTACAATTCTCACTTTGTCAACACCACTACTGTCCATCCTATTCCTCCATCTCTCGAACCAAATACCTACCTTCAAGCATCTAAAGACCCATTATGGCGTAAGGCTATGGATGATGAATATAACGCCTTACTCCGAAATCAAACGTGGACACTCGTTGCCCCCTCTTCTAGAAAACCGATTGGATGTAAGTGGGTTTTCCGAATTAAACGCTGACCCGATGGTAGCGTTGACAAATATAAGGCACGCCTTGTTGCCAAAGGCTTCTTACAAAGATAAGGTAAGGACTATTTCGATACTTTTAGTCCGGTTACTAAACCCGTTACCATTCGAACGGTACTTGCTATCGCCTTATCTCGGGGATGGTCCTTACGTCAACTAGATGTAAACAATGCGTTTTTGCATGGGCACTTGCAAGAGGAGGTATACATGGTTCAGCCTCCCGGTTACACTCATCCACAGCTTCCGAACCATGTTTGCAAACTACAGCGGTCTTTATACGGTTTAAAGCAAGCACCGCGTGCATGGTATACGGCTCTCGCTTCCTTTTTGATTGATTCCGAGTTCACCAAATCCCATGCGGCTGCCTCACTCTTTGTCTACAATCAAAATGGTACCATGTGTTATTTTTTGGTTTATGTTGACGATATTATCTTGACAAGCAACAACAATGGGTTTATGAATGTCTTTGTGTTGGTGCACAATGTCAGTAGTTCATAGTCTAGTGTCTGTAATCGATTCTGTAATGTTTAATTATGTTTTGTATGTTTAAGCGAAGTTACTGACAAGTTCGCTTAACAGGCGAACTTGTTAGTCAAGCGAAGTTATGGACAACTTCGCCTGAACATGCCAGGCGAAGTTGTCGTGTATAAATAGTCCTAGGTTACGGCTTGGTTTGTAATCGTTGTTTAAGTTCGTGTCAGTTGTTCAAGTTCATTGTAACGTGAGGACGAGAGTCTGTAACAGTGATATTACATCACGTGTTTGAGTTATAATATATAACGTATGTTCGTGTGATTCGTGTTCTATACTCGTAACGATCTACGCAGGGATTCCGCACCTGAGTAGACCGAGATATCTCGTGCGATCCGTCCAGGGAACCTACAATTGGTATCAGAGCTTTTGCTCGATTGTGTGGTTCGGGATATTCACGCGGGTGTAGAAATCGTCCCGTTTCGACTATTCGCGGGACGTGTTTTCTGTGTTTTTGAGTCAATCTTACCTCCTACCATCGTATTCAAGCCTTTGCACCGTCAAAAACCTCGTAAAATCCATATTTCAGATCTGCAAAAACATCCGTGTTCATCAGGCGAAGTTTCCGTCAGGATACGTAGGGTTTCGGCGAAGATATAAGGTTAAGCGAAGTTATCCACAACTTCGCCTACCTTCTCAAGTTTGCCTAACTCAGCGAAGTTCTCTACAACTCCGCCTACCTCCTAAGTTCGCTTACCTTAAGCGAAGTTAATCATCTGCGAAGTTCTTCAGCGAAGTTAATCAGCGACGAAGTTAAGGCTTAAGCGAAGTTATCCGTAACTTCGCCTACAGTACTTTTCAGAAAATTTTTTTGATTTTTTTCGGGTTTCTTATTTTTCGGGAAAGATGTCGTCGATTAACATCTCTGAGTTAGTGAAGATGGAAGTTGAAGCAGGGTCAGCTACTAAGGCCCCAAGATTGATGAAGGGAACCGATTTCGTTGCATGGAAGGATCGGTTCATACAATACGTCAAATACCAGGATGCGAAGATGTGGGTATGCATCCAGGATGGTTATATTCCACCAGTTATGGAGTATGAAGGTCGTGATCAAATCAAAAAGTATAGCAAAATGGAAGAAGAAGAGAAAAAGATGTATGAGGCCGAGAGCAAGGCTCATGCTGCTATTACTATGGCTCTTCCACAAGAGATCCTTCATACGTTTAGAAAGTACACGTCAGCAAGAGAGCTTTGGGAAGCTCTTGAGAACAAATTTGAAGGGAATGTAGGAATCCGTGCTTCAAAAATAAAATTGCTCAAAACCCAGTTCTCAGTCTTCAAGTATTTGAAGAATGAATCTTTAGATGATATTATCACTCGATATTACCATCTGATGACTGAATTGAGCAACTATTCAATTTCCTACCAAGAAGAAGAAATAGTTGAGAAGCTTCTAGATGCTCTCCCACCAAAATGGGAGATGTACACTGTGCTGATGAGGGAAGACAAAGACTTTCCCACATATGATCTAGAGACGGCAGTCAACAAGCTCAGAACCTTTGAGCTTAACATGGTCAGAAAAGAGACACCTATGGATCAGGTTCAAGATCCAGGTATGTATGGAGCTAAAGTCAACACTAGCTCAGGATCGAAGACTGAATCTGCTGCCTACTACTCGAAGGGAGAGTCGGGTGCAAACTCATCACATGAGGGTCATGTGTCAGTCAACACAAATGGTGATGTTTGCTATGTAGCAGGTGGATCGAGTGGTTCTCAACCCCAGGTAAGCAAGAGTAGTTGCTCTCCAAGTACTCCCAGCAACAACTACTCCAAGATGCCTATGAGTGTCAAGTCTGCCGAAGAGCAGTTTGGTCTCTATGCTTCTTTTATTGCTTCCTATGAGAACTACATTCAAGGGAAGGTTGTTGATCCAGCTATGTTGGATGAAGACTATGACCTGATTGATGCTGATGATCTGGAGGAAATGGATCTGCAATGGCAGATGGCTATGATCGTAAGAAGAGTGAAGCGGTTTATGAGAAAGACCGGGAGAAAATTTGTCGGTGGAAAGCCAGGGTTTAACAAGACGAATGTGAGATGCTACAATTGTCAGCAAAACGGTCACTTTGCAAAGGAATGCAGGAATGAGCGTGTGGAACGAAGTCAGGGCAGGACTCCACAGCAAAGTGGGGGTGCTAAAGATTATAGTGCAATGATGTCCAGAGAAGATGGTGAATACAACTGGAACCTGCATTCTAAAGAAACTTTTGAGCAGGCAAATTTGGCGAAGGTTGAAACTGAAGAAAATGAGAAGGTTACCGGAGAAGAAAAAGCTCTTATGGCAGATGTTAATGACCAGCTCTCCGAGGTATGTTCTAAACCTACATGTTCTAAATGTGAAAACTTGTCTGAGCAATTAGCTACTATAACCGATCAGTATGTTAGGTTGGATGCTGAATTTAAAACCCTAAAAGAAGATCATCATTTTACAAAAGCTAGAGAAAATAGCTATAAAGTCAAAATAAAAGCTTGTGAAAAAGATGTTAAAAGTCTAAACACAAAACTTGCTGAAAAAATTGAAGTGATTGATTTAAGCTATGAAGTTTTGGAAGAAAAAACCAAACTAATTGCTGATAGAGAAAAACAGATTGCTGATCACCAGGTAAAAGTGGTGGAACTAAATAGAAAACTAGAGCAGTTCAGAAATTCCTCTGCTATTCTTGATCACCTTGTTAGTGATCAAGATTCCTCTGCTAAGAGAGGAGGAATCGGTTATCATGAGGTTCCACCACCTTATAATCACAATTACACTTTTAACCCTAGTGTTCAGAAATCTGTTGACTTTGAGGTTGCTCAGACATTACCAGTTAAAGTAACTTGTAAAGAACCAAATGTTAGTGGAGGCGAAACAAGTTCGCCTGTTTCAAGTGTTAAAATTTCTGATCCAAGTCCAGTCTCGTCAGATTCGGATAAGTCATCCGAGTCTGGTAAGGCAAATGAGGAGGTGGTATTACCCAATGGTGGAGAGAAAGATAAGACGAATAAAAAGAGTACTCCACTAAACCCGTACGTCCCACCATATGTGAGACGAACAGGCGAGAATAAAGCCTCGACATCTAAAACACCGGTTGATAAAAAAGTTGAGCATAGGTGTTGTTTTAGGTGTAATCAATTAGGACATCTAGTTGCAGATTGCCCTCTGAAGCAGCAATTCAGAGGTGTAAGGCCTACTAAAACTGAGAATAAGCCTAATAGTAATTATCATGCTGCTAAAAATGAAAACCATTTAAAATTCAAAAATGTGACTAATTCAGGTTTTCATAAAAACAAATCTCAGTTTTACACTGCTAATAACCAAACCACAAGCTATAATTCTTTCAATTCACAAAGGTTTGGAAGGCCTCACAATCAATCTTCAAGGAGGTATCCTAATAGGACTTACAGGAATTATCGAGATACTAACTTTGGAAAGCCAAAGTTTGGGATGTATAGATCCAAGACCAATTGGTCTTGGGTCCCTAAATTCTAATCTTTTGCTTTATTGTGCAGGAACAGTTGAACAGGGCTGCCAACAATCTTTGGGTTGTAGATAGCGGCTGTTCCCGGCACATGACGGGTAACAAATACTTGTTACATGATTTGAAACATGTTCAAGGAGGGAGAGTGAGCTTTGCCGGTGAAAGTGGAGGCAAGATTACAGGAATGGGAACGGTGTCGAACGGAAAGATGACATTGGAGAAAGTTAACTTTGTAGAAGAATTGAAGCACAATCTGCTGAGTGTGTTGCAGATCTGTGATAAGGAGTACACCGTTCATTTTACAAAGAATGAGGCGATTGTGTTGCAACCTGGTTTTCAGATACCAGAGGAGTGGATTGTGATGAAGGCTCCACGTGAAAGGAATACATATATTATGGATATGAGGTCGACTAAAATGACCACGGAAGAATCATGCCTTATGACAAAAGCGAGTGAATCGGAGTCCGAATTGTGGCATAGGAGAATGGGGCACATTCATCTTCGGAAGATGAACAACATTGTCAAGAATGGACTTGTGCTGGGCGTTCCCTTGAAGAATTTCAATTTTGAAGATAAATGTATAGCGTGCAAGAAGGGAAAGCAGCACAAGAAATCCCATCACACCAAGAAGGTCAATTCTATTGTCAGTACTCTAGAGTTGCTTCACATGGATCTCTTCGGTCCCGTGAATGCAAAAAGTCTAGGAGGTACTTCTTATTGCTTGGTGATCACTGATGACTACTCACGATACTCGTGGGTATATTTCCTGAAATCAAAAGACGAAACGGCTCAGATGGTGAAGAATTTGATTACCAAAGTTGAGAACGTTATGGATAAAAGGGTTAAGTTCATCAGGAGTGACAATGGAACGGAGTTCAAGAATTTTGAGATGGAGATCTTCTGCCTTCAGAAAGGGATTGAACACCAATACAGCGCTCCGTATACACCGCAACAGAATGGAGTAGCTGAAAGGAAGAACAGAACATTAATTGAAGGAGCCAGAACAATGCTGGCTGATTCGAAGCTTCCTGTGGTGTTTTGGGCTGAAGCTGTTGCTACAGCCTGTTATGTTCTGAATAGAGTCTTAACTGTTAAAAGACTTGGTAAAACGTGTTATGAGCTTATGCATGGGAGAAAGCCCAACTTGAGTGGTCTTGAACCATTCGGGTCCCCTTGTTCGATTTTAAAGACAAATTCTAAATTTGGTGAAGTAGCCGATGAAGGAATCTTAGTCAGTTATGTTGTTGGGACTCCCAACAGACGTGTCTTTAATACATCGACCAGCAAGGTTGAGGTGGTGTGTAACACCGATATCACAAGTTACCAACCGCCAAAACCAAGCAACGGACCTGCTGAGTTTTTCGACTATGTTAAACTTTTTAAGTCTTTTAACATACCATATTTGGATATTGCTGAAGAAGAAGAGAGAGTTGCTACGAAGATGATCCTTGATGAGGAAGAAAACCTATTGCAAAGACAGCTAATCGATAAATGTCAACCTTCCTCATCAAATGCTGTCGATACCCTTGCTGCCTCGACTGAAGAAGAATTTTTCAATCCATTTCACTCTCAGCATGAAACAACCATTGACGAGCTCTCTTCTAACTTGGAAGACAATTTGCATGTCGGTTCTGTTCCGACCACGAGAATTCATAAAGATCACCCTTTGGAGAATGTGATTGGTGATGTGTCCTCCGGTGTACAAACAAGACGTAGCTTGAATGAGCACACCTGTGTTTACACAAGCATCAAGGAGACAGGGATAATCAACGAATGCCTGTACACCTGCTTTATCAGCCAGATTGAACCGAAGAATTATCAAATGGCTCTCAAGGACAGCTCGTGGGTCGAAGCTATGCAAGAAGAGTTGGCTCAATTCAAGAAAATGGAAGTTTGGACTTTGGTTGAAAAACCGAAGCATGTGCATGCGATAGGCACAAAATGGGTGTTTAAGTGCAAGAGAGATGAGAAAGGGATTATCATAAGAAACAAGGCGAGGCTAGTCGTTAAAGGTTTTAATCAACAAGAGGGGATTGATTATAATGAAGTGTTCGCTCCTGTCGCAAGGTTGGAAGCCATTAGATTGTTTTTGGCGTTCGCTGCTTATAAGAAGATGAAGGTATTTCAGTTGGATGTGAAGAGTGCGTTTCTGAATGGGAAAGTTGATGAGGTAGTGTATGTTGAGCAACCTCCGGGTTTTCCTGACCCAGACTTTCCTGATCACGTGTACAAGTTAAGCAAGGCATTGTATGGACTACATCAGGCACCTCGTGCCTGGTATTCAACTTTATCAGATTACTTGCTTGAAAATGGGTTTGAAAGAGGGAAGATAGATAGCACGTTGTTCTTCAAGAGAGATGGAAGCGACTTCCTGCTGGTGCAAGTCTACGTGGATGACATTATCTTTGCTGCATCAAGAGTCTCCATGTGACAAGATTTTGAGGCCGTCATGAAAAAGAGGTTTGAAATGAGTGCTATGGGTGAACTAACTTTCTTTTTAGGATTGCAGGTTGATCAGAAGAAGGATGGGATGTTCATTCATCAGACCAAGTATGTCCATGATGTGCTCAAACGCTTCAAGATGGAGGACAGCACTCCATTCGACACTCCAATCTGCGTCAATCACAAATTGGGTGCTGAGTCAGACGGTGATGCAGATGTGGACCCAACTCAATATCGGGCTATTATAGGTTCTTTAATGTACTTAACTGCTTCTAGGCCTGATATAATGTTTGCTGTTTGTCTTTGTGCACGCTTTCAGGCAAACCCAAAAGAATCTCATCTGAAGGGTGTGAAGAGGATACTGAGGTATCTCAAGGGCAAACCGAAGCTGGGGTTGTGGTACCCGAGAGGAGGAGACTTGGAGCTAGTCGCTTACAAAGATTCTGATTATGGAGGGTGCAATCAGAGTCGGAAGTCAACAACTGGAGGATGTCAGTTTCTTGGTGGCAGATTGGTGTCGTGGCAATGCAAGAAACAGACTTCGGTCGCAATTTCAACCTGTGAAGCAGAATACATGGCAGCATCCAACTGCTGCTCTCAGGCTCTTTGGATTCAACAACAGTTGCGCGACTATGGTCTGAATTTCTTACTTACTCCTATTTGCATTGATAACACAGCTGCTATCTCAGTAACTAACAATCCCGTGAAGCACAGTAAAACTAAACATATTGACATACGTCATCATTTTATACGGGATTGTGCTGAGAAGAAACTGATTGTGCTTGAAAAGGTGGATACGCTTGATAATTTCGCTGATCTTTATACTAAAGCGTTTGACAAAACAAGATTTCAAAACCTTATCGAGCTGAATGGGATGATCAATCCCGAGTAACCATGCTTTTCATGTTATATTTAAAAAAAAAAAAAAAAACGTCACTATCGCTTAAAAATATGTCGGTTGCCTCGGTTTGAAGGACTTGTCTTCGGATATGTTTTGGTCCTCATTTTCTACTTGTAGAATTTGAGGATAGCCATTAACCAAAGGACTGAAAGTGACCGGGGCGGTTTATGATGAGTTTTCATTCTTTCGCTTAAAATTAGTCGATCATACTTAGTTAGAAGGACACATACTTGTATGTGGTCGGTCCAGCTGATCCATTGGATCTTCGGGATAGCCGTTTACCTGAAGACTTTGTTTTGGTCGGGGCGATTAATGTTAAAATTTTTTTGAGGGAAATGAAATTATTTTTCAAGTCTGCTACTTCGTAAGAAGTTCGTTTGCTATGTTTAACAGAAAATTGATCCAACCTTGGAAAATGATAAATATACTGATTCTGTGTGCTTAACTAGTGAAGTTATTAGGCTTAAAAGGCTTTAGGACAGTTATTGTATGTCATTGTAGCTTTTTATGGTGCGTAAAAGTAGATGTGATACAAACTAAATCTACTTGATTTTACGTGGAAACTCCTTACGAGTTTTGCATGTCTTCATATATATCTTTCCGAATGATAGGCAGAAAAGCGATTACCCAGTCATACACGAGCCCGTAAGTGTTCTGATTCCCGTAAAGATAGCGTTTCAAGAAACTGCAGTGATCCAGATTCGGGACTTGCAGTTGTTTACTACTCTGAAGTCTATGTACATGTTTATCATAAAAATAAATAAATAAAATAAAAAAAAAATTATGAGTTCTGAAAATATTCTAGAGTTGAAAATGTCAAGACTTCTCAATCATGGAGTAAGAAAGAGAACGGGAAGCAGATGAAGAGTACTTACAAACTTAATCAGACACTATGGGTCGAGGTCAATTCGGGGTGACTTGGGAAAAGCCAAATATGCTTTGAGAATAGATAGGAGGCATCATAATCTCTGAGTTGTTGCCCACTTAAATTTTGAGGAATAATTGAACCTAACTCGTATCACAGAAATGATGAAAACCATCTTAAGTTATTTACCTGCTTACAACCTGTTTCTTTATGTCATAATACAGCTAAACACGGATCTATGTGACAGTCAGGTAATTAGTATGATTTCTGTTCGGATCTTTTCTAAAACATAGTAGTCCCTATCGAGACTGAAATTTGATCCCTTATACTTTAATTTTTAAAAGTTTCTTGTACTTAGGTAGTTTTATAATTTTGTATCTGGTTACTTGGACTTGATCGTGTCATTTAATTCTTAAAGGGAAGTTTTAGAACTTAATTGCAAAATTTTCGAATTATAAGGGTTGATTTTGTAAATATAGGCGATGTTGTTAAACAGGCGAACTTGTTAATAACTTCGCCTAGGCGAAGTTAACCGTAACTTCGCCTGTATAACTCCGCCCCTATATAAGGATTTTCAAAGGTCATTCGTTCATCATTTTATATATCAGCGAACTTATTCTCGAATATCACAGCGAACTTAATTCGATTATCATCTGATTATCTTTTTTTCGATTTCAATCAGTATTCAAGGTGTGTTTGGGTTCTATATCTTATAATCGATGTTCAATGTTGTTAACCCTAGGTTGTTTCGACACCCGGTTAGCGACCTCGGACGTTCGAACCTTATACCCGATTTCAAAGCTTGTTTTTACGTGTTCATGAGCAAACTGATCGTCCGGATTGCCTTAATATCATGTGTTTTAGTCTCCTAAATCGTCAAAATTGACCGACACACCAGATTTTCGACGATTGAATCAACCTTACTGTCGCCGTTTGAGATTCAGACGAACTTAAGCTTTAGGCGAAGTTATCCGTAACTTCGCCTGAGGCTCAACTTCGCCTGAGGCGATGTTGTGGTGAGGCGAGGTTATCCGTAACTTCGCCTGGACCTTTTAATTTTTTAATTATTAGACGAACTTAAAGATGAAGCGAAGTTGTTCCCAACTTCGCCCCAACTTTAACTTCGCCTATACAGATTTTATCACAACTTCGCACATGGTAACAAGCGAACTTGTGGTACGCCTTAGCGTTTATCTAACTTGGTTCGTTTGTTGCAGATATGGCTGCAGTAGCAGGTGCTGGAGGTGCTGGAGGTGATGATGGAGATAATCAGAGGCAATTCTTCCCGGGTCATAACATGTATATCACCTTAGACCCGGAAGCGAGCGGTGTTGAGGATTACCGCGAGATAATCACATTCCTCATTCGCTCGAGGATATTCCACGCTCTCACTACGACTCTGCCGATATCCTTACCCAATATCGAGGATTTCTGGCAGACTGTGGAATACGATTGCCGCGTTGAGCCCCCGGTTATGCGAGCAACCGTCAACAATCAGGAGGTTCAGTTCTCATCTGAACAAATACGGGTGGCTTTACGTTTCGGTGAGGAGACTAGGGATGACCCTACAGAGTTTGTGGCTCCGTTCCGTGATGGAGCGTTTCTCCGAATGGGCTATTCTGGTCCATTAGGTGATACTCAGAGGAGGAAGGGTTTCCTACTCGATCAGTGGCGCTTCTTCATGCACGTAATGATTGTCTGCATGTCAGGGAGGAAGGCGGGCACTGACGGGATGGGTGCGACCATGCAGTCTGCAATGACTGCTCTGACTTATAACAAACGTTATAGCTTCAGTCAGATGGTCTTTTATGAGATCGATAGACAGAGGAGAGCGATGGCTTGTGAAAGGTTCATCATGTATCCAAGATTCATTCAGATGATCTTGAATCATGTTGCTCCCACGTTGCCTCAACGACGTCCAATACGATACGTGGAGAGTGTGAGCAAACGGATCTTTGCTCAATGCCGGACTTCGAGTGCGAGAAGCAAGCCTGAGTTGCGTCCGAGGCATACTGAGTTGTACGTTTCGCTCCGCCCGCACTGTCAGGTATGTCGATTGTTCCTACATCACTACAGGTCACAGGTTTAAGCGCCGCGGATGTTCCCGTGGTGGCTACATCATCAGCTTTTGGCATCCCAATCACTACTATCCAGCTGACGACTCCGGAGATTGTGTCTTTACCACATCCAACGCTTACTCCTTCAGAGGTGGTTGCACAATTTGTAGAGTCCACAGTCGTTGCAACTGCAGGGTTGTCGGTCACGATACCACCTGCGGTTACGTCCACAGCTGCTTCTGATGTCCCGGTTTCATTCGAAATCCCTGCTGAGTATACTCAAGACACATCTCACATGAGGTTTGATTTCGATGCAACCCTCTCAGACTCGGAGAGAATAACTGCACTTGAGCGGGTCGTGGCAGAACAATCAAGGGTGAATCTTGTCCAGACCCAGGCTATTCAACGCCTAGTAGCAGAAAATCAACTACAGTCGTCCCTCCTGGTTGAACATGGGAGAATTATAGATGCTATGAAGGAGTTCTTGGCATCTCACGGGGAGACAGGCTGTAAAGGCGACGAGTTAAGGACAAAGAAGAGAAATGATAGAGACGATGATCCCAATGCATCGAAAGGTGCAGGTGGTGAGTTGCCAAGAACTACTCAAGCTCTTGGGACTTCCACAGCTCAGGGGGAGTCTGCAGGTGCGGCTGGCAGTTCTGGTGGTGATGAGGTGGTGATGGTTGATGATGAAGGAATGGGAGATGATGTGATTGATGCTTTGAAAGAATTAGATGATGATATGTTTAGTGATGATGTGTTGTTTGATGATGATGTGCTGCCAATTGAGGAGATTGAGAAGATTGGAGCTCAGATTGTGATTGAAGAAGATGTTGAAGAAAGTGAAATAGTTGAAGAGAATGTGGAGCATGACATTCCAGGTGTGGAGAAAGCAGATATGGGTAATGAGACAGTAATCGATGAGACTGAATGGGAAGAGCAGCCTAGGTGGAAGGAAGGCTATGCTCAGTGGTTCGTCAAAACGAAGAAACCAGCGGTCCCTACAATGTTTAAGAAGAGTTACAATATTAAAGGCTATGCTGAAGCGAAGAAAGGGATTATTTGCTGGATCTATGATGAGCAGTTGAAGCTCTTTGTGATTAAACGGTATGACGGCGTTCAGTATTTTAAAAGAATGTTAAGGTCGTTGAATACACTGCCGGAATGTGAAGTGAAAGACTTAGCCAGATTGGGGTTAATCAATCGAAGTGACGATAATATAGCTAGAGTCATTGAGAAAATTGTATGGAGAGAGAGTATAAAAGAGAAGAAGTTTGAGCTGTTGAAACCGCAGAAGGGAAAACTTGTTGAAGACAAGGATAGAGGTTTGAGAGCTGATGGAAAACCTTGGATGGTCATGAAGTATAAACCGATCCGGTGTTTGAAAGAAGTACCGATGAAGCTTATGCCCAAGGATATGCTTAAAGACCTAAAGTGGTGGTATGTGGATTGTGAGACAGCAGAGGCAGTGATGGAAGACGAGGATGAACAAGAGCTCCTAAGAGTTTACGATCCGATGCATTTGGTAAACTTATCGCAAGCTGATCTGAAGGTGCTTAATGAGAAGAAAATCTTTTATATTCCTGCTTGGAAGGACGAAGCGAGGAAGTATCAAAGAGTTGTGTCAGTTTGTGTTAGAGAAGGAGTGCATGCGTGAAGATACAAGATTGAAGATTACAAGACAAGTGCTTAAAGATCAAGATATGAAGCTACTGCCAAGGGGGAGTCTGTTGGTGCACAATGTCAGTAGTTCATAGTCCAGTGTCTGTAATCGAGTCTGTAATGTTTAATTATGTTTTGTATGTTTAAGCGAAGTTACTGACAAGTTCGCTTAACAGGCGAACTTGTTAGTCAAGCGAAGTTATGGACAACTTCGCCTGAACATGCCAGGCGAAGTTGTCGTGTATAAATAGTCCTAGGTTACGGCTTGGTTTGTAATCGTTGTTTAAGTTCGTGTCAGTTGTTCAAGTTCATTGTAACGTGAGGACGAGAGTCTGTAACAGTGATATTACATCACGTGTTTGAGTTATAATATATAACGTATGTTCGTGTGATTCGTGTTCTATACTCGTAACGATCTACGCAGGGATTCCGCACCTGAGTAGACCGAGATATCTCGTGCGATCCGTCCAGGGAACCTACACTTTGTTAAGAGCCTTGCATCTAAGTTCTCGGTGATAGACTTAGGGTATCCAAGTAACTTTCTGGGAGTGGAACTCATACCTACTACACATGGTTTGTTTTTGTCTCAACATAGACATATCCATGATTTATTAACCATGCATCACATGGATGGGGCCAAATCAGTCAACACACCCCTCTGTTCTTCTCAAGTTCTAACACTTGAAGATGGTGCTCCGAAAGTGGACCCAACACCGTATCGTAAGCTTGTAGGTTCTCTTCAGTACTTGTTTTCACACGCCCGGATATTTCTTTTGCTGTCAACAAGCTCTCACAGTTCATGCATCAACCAACTCAAACGCACTGGCAAGCTCTCAAACGCTTGCTTCGTTATCTCAAGGGAACCGTTTATCATGGCTTGTTTTTGAATAAAAAGTCTCCCTTGGAGCTCACTGCCTTTTCCGACTCTAATTGGGGAGGCGTCTCCACAGCCGGTCGCTCCACCACGGCCTACATCATCTATCTCGGTAGCAATATCATCTCTTGAAAATCTGCACGCCAAAAGTCGGTCTCTCGGTCTTCCACCGAAGCCGAATATAAAGCACTTGCAAATGCCGCCACTGAGCTTGCATGGATTGAAAATCTACTCAAAAAACTTGGTCTCCCCGTGCGCGTGTCACCTAAACTGTATTGTGACAACACCGGAGCAACATACTTGTGTGCCAATCCCGTTTATCACTCGCGTATGAAACATATTGCATTAGATTATCATTTTGTTCGTGAGAAGGTCGCGGCGAGTACTTTACGAGTTCATCACATCAATTCAACGGATCAACTGGCGGATCCTCTTACTAAACCACTCTCTCGGGCTCCATTTTTAAGATTACGATCCAAGATTGGAGTCTCTGACGGAACCTCCATCTTGCGGGGGCGTATTAACACAAATGCATTAACATCAAATCCCGCTAATTGATTTATTCAAATAATTGAAATATTCTAGAATCAATGCTTAGTCAAAGTTGTTGTTACTTCCATGTATATCTCTTTATTAGCTCCTGGAATTATGCACCTCTTCCTATATGTACACAATGTATCTATTAATTAGAATTTATGTTTTCCATTATCTTTTTAACATATACCTTTCGATTGGAAAGCTTGTGAAAGGACCATCAACGGGTATCGTGCCACAAAGATTATTATTAGAAACATCACTACAGCCGACAAAATATCAAGTTTAAAATAATCATTCACCATCAAAGATGAAGTGGAAAGATGTTTGTATAAATCCTTAATACTTACAAAAATTTAAGATTAGAAAGAGTAGTGAGTTCCCTCGGGATGGGGCCCGAGAGCTTGTTGTTGTTTAATCGCCTGCGTTTACAACGTATAATATTAGCTTACGTGCATGTCTCTAAATAATGATAAAGAGTTTGGATTAATGCTTACAAAAATTTTAAAGACTTCAACTTAGAAAAGGATTTAGGGATTTCCCCTTGGAAATTGTTGCTATATAAATCCATGCTTATGAGGTTCTTCAAGTTTCCTAATTCTTTCGGGATCTTTCCTTCGATGTTGTTCCCGTAAAGTTCCCTGTAGTTTAAGCAAAATATTGCAATCTAGGTTCTCAATAACCAAATAAAATACATAAATACGCAAACAAAAAAACGAACATAAATGGAAACCCTTATATGAACACAAATTAATAAGTATAAAATCTTTAAGTAGATGACTCACCCATATAATATTTAATTATTTTCTATTAATGCATAAACGAACATAAATAAACAGATATAAACTAACACAAATAAATGAGCGTTCATGAAAATAAATGAACGAACGGGCATGTGTTCATGTTCGTTCGTTTATTAGATAAACGAACTTCTCGTTGAATGGTTCACGAATAGTTCACCAAAAGTTTGGTTCGTTTACATGCCTACAAATAATCATATAAGCAATCCAAAACACTCTCGGAACAACTATCAAATCGCAATAAGTAGATAACTAGTTTTATTAAGCAATCGCGGTGAAAGTAAAGACTAAATTACCCTCAACCAAGGTTGCATTTTTCTAAAGAAAAGGGTCCATTTTCCCCTAAACCTTAAACTTATTTCCAACAATAACAATTTAATTAGATAATAACCCTTTTGTAAAATCACAAGCCTAAAGGTCTAAATGTCACAAGTAATAACCAATAATGACAGAAAAACTTATGATAAACACCAAATAATTAATAGATCAAAGAATTGTAACAAATTACAAGTATTGAAGATGCTTGAGTTCACCAAGCTCATAACCCAATGACCAGTAATATTAGAGTTCCCCAAATCCCTGAAATTAAAATAAAAAAAATCTTAATAATAAATAAATAATCAAGAATCTTGAAGTCTTACAAACGAATAGCATGGTTGTTGGAGTCACAAGAAACATGGAACCAAGTACAAGGATTTACAAGTGTTGGATCCCAGCTTTGTAACACATTTTTGGGGTCTGAAAACTGGCTTCTTAGAGCATATAATGCAGTTCCTGTAACATCAACAATCAATAATTATTAACATATGAATTAAGTTCATTAAATGGAAAATGTTATACCATAATTAATTTACCTTCTAAATTGTTGCATAATATTGGAGTGAGAAATAAGAAGATTGATATAAGGACAACTGAGAAGCTAAAAGTAGACATTTTATATGAGAACTTATTTAGATTATTATTATTGTGACAATTTGTGGTTGGGAAAATGAAGAAGATGATCAGAATATTTTGTTCAAAGAAAGACAAGTGAAAATGCAGTTGGGTGGGAATAAAGGTTAAAAAGTCATATGTTTTGGTTTTGATAATGATTGATATGCTTTTCTTTTAAAAAGTTTTTTAACTTTTAGTAACACTAGAAAACTTCCGTAAATGGCTCTTCTCTTTTGTTTTTTTTAACTGTAAATTTATTTTCATTTAAAATTTTTCTATCTTTGTATTTACAAAGATTTGAATTCACCATCTTCATTTTAAAATAATGAACATTATATCACTGGACCATTAAATCATGATCCATAAATGGCACCTCAATAAGATTAATTTTTTAATCAACTCAAAAGCTCACCTAGCATAATGATATCAACGTGGTTATTTAAGTGGAGTATCTCCCAAACGGTGAGAGCAAGTCCTATAATAGACTTTAAAAAAAAGGTGTAATAATTTGTTGTTAATAAAACTTAAATTTGAACTGGAAATTACGTCCGTAGAATTGAACACGATATGAGATAGGTTGATAGGGTACATCGGTTATGGGAAAAAAGTTATCGAGTAAAATGCTTTTGGTTGAGATCTGAGTTCAGTTTTTTTTTATAATTGTTACCCAATATAATATATACAAGTTAAAAAAAGATTTTATGTAGTTTATGAATCAAGCATATATTAATATATTATAGTATCCTACTTAGCATCCTATTTTATAACTAGCACATCCTGTTATTCATGCCTTTTTGTTAGATTGTTATAACAAATCATCTTTATTGCTCATATCCACAATACTCATATTTCTGACTTCCTTTAAAAACACAACACATGCCTTGTGAAAGATCGCATTTCCCTTTTGTAATAACATCATAATAGAAACGTCCAATGTAAAACGACACATGCGTTAAACGACAATGCACCCTTGACACTCCTACCATTGACGATTCTAACTTATCGTGTCTATTTGATGTTGAAATTATAAGGTAGTCTATTGTCATTGGTAAATTTCGATACAAATCATAAGCCTTGATTACATTCAAACTAAGTTGTGAGTTTTAACATATAAAATTTCTCATACAGTGGTACAACACCAAATCAAATGGGTTAGTTTACATATTTAATCATTATTATGTTTCCATTTTTGTAAAATCCTGTAGATATTACATATTAATGAATTTGAATTGAGATATGTTAATAGTGACAAACAAACACCATAAAAAGTAAGTTACATGTCAAAATAAAAAACTAGTGTCATGAACATTAACAAAACCAAATAATGGCATACGGAAGTTGAAAAGTCACCCGGACGTGGATATATTAGTTTAGAGTAGTGTAGGAGTACAATGCGTGTGATGTTGTAAGAGGACTAAAATAGCATGCTGAAGAAGTCAAGGGACCAACACAAATAATAAATGAACCGTAACATCCCTGACTTCCGGTCTATTTTGGCGTGTCCAAACTTCATATACTACTTCCAAGTGTTTTAACTATTTTAGTCTCTGTGGGCCCACCTCTGGACCCATTGTCATAATATGTTGGTCTTATGTTGACTCGGAATTGTGAATTTCTCAATTTCACCATTAACCTTTTTTTTTGGAAAATTCTCTAAATAAGACAAATGAAGAGAGAGAAAAGAAAATAATCCTATTTAAGTCAAGATTCTCAAAACAATCCACAAAATATGTACTGAGGCAACAACTTGGAAAAATAAATGATGAGATTTTTTAACAAATTAAAATCTGACACGTGTAAAGGTTCTGACACACCAGACGAGATTTTTAAGTCCGACCACATTTTTAACTTAATTAACTTTTTAAAAAACCGTCTCTCCAGACGGGTTTTTTATGTTTCTCGTCTGGTCCGTTTAAATTATTATTATCCCTACCTTCTTCCACATCTTCATCTTCTTCTTCGTCTTCATCTCCAAAATCCCCAGTTTCATCACACCAAGTTGAGCAAGTTTGTAAAATTTTAGTTTCTTCTATTTGTTGTGTTGAAATTGGTAATGATCATGGAATCAAAAGAAATGATAATGCCAGCAGTAGAAACAAAAGCACCTGAGGCTCAATCAAGCTATCAATTGGCTCTAAAGTCTAACAACCCCACCCAAACAATGGGACCGCAGGGGTTTACCATGGAGACTATCAACTTGCCATCTTCTTTGGCAAAGAAAAAGAGGGGTAGGCCCCGGATGGTGTGGCTGTCAGCGGAGGGTCAGGTGGTCGGACATTGTCACCAATGCCACTCTCCGCTTCTTCACCACCCTCTGCCGGTTATTCTGATATTAAGCTTGGTGGGCATGCGAGAAGTGGTGGTGAGTTTCAGGCTGAGAAGAAGAAAAGGATGAAGATGATTTCTTCTGAGAGATCAAACATGAGCTTAGGTAAATTAATTTGCAATTAATATTGAAGATGAAGATGAAGATAAAGATGAAGATGAAGAAGATGAAGATATGGAAGAAGGTATGGATAATAATAATAATTTGAATGGATCAGACTAGAAACATAAAAAAACCATCTGGAGAGACGGTTTTTTAAAAAGTTAATTAAGTTTAAAATATGGTCGGACCAGACGAGATTTTTTAAAATCTCGCCTGGTGTGTCAAAACCTTTACACGTGTCAGATTTTGATTGGTTAAAAAATCTTGTCGTTTATTTTTCCAAGTTGTCGCCTCAGTACATATTTTTTGGATTGTTTTGAAAATCTTGACTTAAATATGATCATTTTTTTTCTCTCTCTTCATTTGGGTTATTTAGGAAATTTATCCTTTTTTTTTCTCAAGTAGAATCACTAGCACACTTACAAGTTACAAGTCATCAATGAATTAATTTTTCTAGTTTCAAATTATATGTGCAAAATATTTTAATAACTATGTACGGTATGAGTTTGTGTTCATTTGTTTGATTTACATGACAAGCAATCAAACACGGGTAATTAAACTTACAGGGTTTTCATATTGAATTTTTGTTAATAATAAATGTGTTCGTGTTAGACTGTTAGTCTACACACGTTTACTAACAGTATATTCGAATGGTTCACAAACACAAAAGAACATAATTGAACATCTACGAAGATAACTTGCGATTTCAAGAAAAGTTAACAAAACATAAAGCTTCAAGAACGATCAAATGAACAATACCTACACCTTTGAACAAGTTACATTCTTTTGAAGCTATTAGGAAGAGGAACATTGGAGTTTCTCCTTTGAGTTGTGTTCTCTGTGACTCGGTTGAACACATCCTAACAGGTTGTTTTTTCGCAACGGTGGTTTGACAACACATCAATGCTTGTTGCAAGGCTCCTTCTATTTATATCTTTTCGTTTGACAATATTTTCAAACTCCACTCTAAGGTGAATTCAGGTGAGAAGATTCTTCATAGTATTATGATTATTGCTAGTTGGAGGTTTTGGATGACGAGAAACGAGAAACTTCACGAAGGTATATTGGGTAAAGTTGAAGATGCTATTGGTAATATCCAGGACCGGCCTTGAGGCATGGCAGGGCAGTCGACGGCCACGGGCCCGACAACCCCCTAGGCCCGAAATTTTTTATTTAAAAAAAAATTACATGTATTTTTTATCAAAAAAAAATATGTATAATCAATGTTTCAACACAATTACATAACCACTAGTTTCGTCTAGTGGTAAAGAGGTATGACATCTCACCAAAAAGTTGTGGGTTCTAGTCTTATTTGAGGCAATTTGAGACAATTTTAAGCTTATTTTTATACAGAAATTTTTTACAAAACTCAAATCATAATCAAGTAAGCTCATATAAAATTAAATTGTTTAAACCTAACAAAATGCTTATTTTACTTAAGGCCCAAAAAAAATTTCGCCTTTGGCCCAAAAAATTTTCCGCCTTCTCGGAGCCGGCCCTGGTAATATCAGGTTTCTTGTGGCTTAAGAATAATAGCCCTAAGAGATTTTCAAGGTGTTGGTCTAATTTGTGTAAGTTTGCTTTAACGTAATTGTCTTGTGTTTTGCGGTGCCTCCTCCGTGCTCGGTGAAGAGGTCCTCCTCTTATAAAAAAAAAGTCAAAAACAATGTTTGAAAGTAGAGGTGCACAGAATACCCGGTTGCGGACCTGACTCGGAACCTACCCGTACCCATTTCTCCCGGGAACCAAAACCGAAACCGGAAATATCCGGTCAAAACCAGAACCCGACCCTACCCGAAACCCAAAAAAAACCCAGTCAAATGCCTGACTTTACCCGGAACCGGTTCCTACCCGACCCGGTTTTAATTTTTATTGACCATACCTGGTTCCAGTTCCTGAAAATACTTGGTTTGTATACATGTATTTGAAAGTGTTGTTATTTTGTAAGATGTTTAAATCTCCAGCCCATCCTGAAACTGACCCAGGCCCACAACCCAGCTTCGATGAAAAGATAACACTTCTTTAATACAAAATCAAAGAAGTAACGGGGAAAGTAGATAGTCATTTCGATGTATGTATAATGTATGTATAATGTATATATATATATATATGTATGTATGTAACCCGGTGAGTCCAACTAACCAATAATAATAATAATATCATCCCATCTCACCAAACTCACGAATAATATCCAACTCTGCCTTTTTTATTTTGTGTGTTTCCGGTGGAAGATATTATATTATATATAATTATTATTATTATTATTATTATTAGTGGATGACAAGTGCTTCGGAGCTGTTTTACAGCCGGAGATACCGTTCCGGTGGTCACAACGACGTCACCATTACAGGCCTTGATTCCTCTTTTTTATCTGATTCCATTTCATCTTATCGTTCCACAATTCCTCGTCATAATAATAATAATAATCGGTGTCTCTCCGATTCCCGTCGTATTCACCGCCGTCGATTTCATCAACTACTGGTATTATTATTATTATTATTATTATTATTATTATTATTATTATTATTATTATTATTATTATTTATTTATTTCCCCTAATTAAATGTTATTTGTTTTTTGTTAATTGTGAACTTAAATATAGTTGATTATGTTATTAATTGTGTGTTACTTTCAGTAGCTGACTTCAGTTAAATAGTTGACCTCTTAAGCGACTCGTTTATTATTTGTTAATTAGTTAATTTGTATACACTTTTAGTTAGTTTTATATATTTTGAGACAAACTTTTATCACCTTAAGTAAGTTTGGCTTGAGCTCGGCGTGTAGTGTGAAAATAATAGGTTCAAAAGAGTTAATAATTAAAAATATACATTAGACTCGTTAATGCTCGACGACCGTAAACGATCTTCTCATACAAGGCTCGGGCTTGGTAACTAAACGAGCTTTATTCGAGGCTCGGGCTTGAAAAGGCTTGGCTTGCTTCAAGTTTTCTTTATCAATCCGATCTCGAGTGGCTCGGCTTGTTTATTAATTGTGTATTTCGGTAGTTGACGTAGTTTAAATAGTTGACTTGCAAGAGCTCGAGCTCATTTATTATTTGTTAATTAGTTAATTTGTATATATCTTTAGTTATCTTTATATATTAGGAGAAAAATTTAGTGAGCCTAAGCTTGGCTCGTGCTCATATGATGCGTGACCTTAAACGAGCCAAAGCCCGGCTCGAGCTCTGCTATGTAGTGTGAAATTAATACATGGAAGTTCAAAAAAGTTTAAAAATATCGTTTACAAGGCTCAAGCTCAAGCTCAGTAACTAAACGAGCTTTATTTGAGGCTCGGGCTCGATAAGGCTCAGCTCGTCTTGAGCTTGGCTGTGTAGTGCGATTTGTGAAATTACTATATGGAAGTTCAAAAGAGTTAAAACATAAAAAAAAAATAATACATTTTGTTTACGATGCTTAGTCTTGGTAACAGAACGAGCTTTATTTGAGGCTCGGCTCGGCTTGTTTCGAGATTTTTATCGATCCTATCTCGAGTAGCTCGCGAGTGGCTTGGCTCATTTGCATCCCTACTAGTTGATAAGGTCCGAATTGTTTGAACTTAGATTCATGTGCAATTCAATAATTATAAAAACAGAACTTTGTCATAGGGGTGGTTATATTAACTCTCAAAGCTTATATTTTGTTTTAAAGCAAATTTATTAAAATTTTATGTAGCTAATGTTATAATTTCTAACTGCTAATTGTGACATTCAGGAACATCAACTTGTCAATCCTGAAGAAGGTGGTCGCATTATCAACCCTGACAGTCACAGATCCATTCGCACCGCGCATAATAGACTTCCAGGATCTGTATTACTTGCAAGAGAAAGACTTGTCGAAAGACTCAGAGGCGTTTCTGTTTCAGGAAATAGGTTAGTGTCAGACTGATTAATACTTACCTTGATGAATATTATTATTGAAGTATTATAGTTTTTATATTTATACTGATTAACTCGCTCAGTTACATATCAAACTGATAGTCGTGTAATGTTTGCAAAATGTCAATATATGCAGCCAAAGAAGCGGGTCATCATCCACCAACACCACCGCCCATCGAAATGACTTCTCTACCCGTAATGTTGTGGAAACCCGAAGAAACAAGCCAATGGGATTGAACGAAGATGAAGTGAAGTGTTTACGGTTGGAGGCTTTCAGCAGTGAAAGTTGCAGCGTGTCAGTGGAGTGCACAATTTGTCTTGAAGGTTTTAAGGATGGCGATGAGATAGTTTCTCTGCTTTGCACGCACAGGTTCCATTCGTGTTGTTTGGTCCCTTGGGTTCGGGTCTGTGGGGCGTGCCCGAATTGTAGAAAACGCGTAGTTGTAAATGTGCCTGTGAAATAATAATAATCCCCTTTTGTAGCATGTAATAATCACTTTTCGAGTTTTGTTATCTAAAGTCTAAAGATTAGTTAGGTTTTGATTGTTCTTTATATATTTTGTAAGATTATATAATACATCAATGTATTCGGTTTAGACGCAAGTAAACGGATGATTGAATTCATGTTTTGGGAATAACCGATGGTCTGGCTTCGGTTGGGCATACTATAACTCTATAGCCGACTAATATCACCGAACAACATCAACATTGAACAAGATCAGTACTTTATAATTGAATATTTGATCAGCAGCAGCATCATAGAACAACAGCAACAACCTTGGATCAGATTAGCAACACCATCACTTAACCGACTGACAGACAAACGCCAAAACAATCAATCGAAAACTGATCAGTTAACAATCCCTAACGACCGAAATTTTCGGTTTTGATTCAGTAGTGTTCACCAGTTCAACCAGTGTCTCTATTGGTAATGGTTGGTTCAACTCTAAATCAGTTTTGTGGATGCATTTATATAAAAAAGTTTATATCTTAATTGATTTGTTTTGAAACATTTATATAAAAAGTTTATGATATGAACTTTTTATATAAATGTTTCAAAACAAATCAATTAAGATATAATATTTTTTATATAAATGCATCCACAAAACTTTTTTGCACCAGAGGTGCACAAAAAACCCGATTTATGCACCTATAGATTGATAGTAACAAATGAAGTAAAAGTAAAGTTACAATTTGATCAAAGACACTTGGTATAAACTATACGTTAATGACAACGGATTATGAATCATAATTTTTTTTTTTTTGAAAATTTTTTATATATATTTATTAAGAAACATAGATTTTACATCAATATAGCAGGTAGGCGGGCAACAAGCTGCGCCGCCACCCCTTTCTGAATTGCAAACCCTAACCTGCTAAAGACATACCCCTGCCCCTTTGGAGTCGACACATTGCTATGCACAACCCGTTGGACCCTGGTTAGGAAACGGATAGCTTCCGGTGCCAAGGAGCCAAAGGTATCAAAAGCCAGAGGGACAAAAACATGTTGGTTATCTTCGCAGGCTTTAGCATGTTTCTCCACCTTCTTCGTTTCAGCCCTTTTCATTGTTTGCCCAGCTACAAACCCATTATCCCTCAAACCAGCTAAAGGAGATACCCCCTGTGAGGTCAACACAAGCGTGTTTTCCCCCGACCCAACCAAAGACGAGCAAATCTGCCGATCGTAGAGTGGATCTCCCTTCCGTGGGGTCTGTAAGGAAGTTTACGGGAGCTTCCTTTTTAGCTAATATCCCAACTCTCCTTAAGATGTCCCAAAGAACGTCCCGCACCCAATCATGTCGGTATTTGAACCCAAGCATCTCCTTGCAATGAACCGCATGCTCTCCGAATTTATCCAGGCAAGCCTTACGGCAGATCGGACATGTTTCGTCTTCTGGGTACATTGGGACCATCAAACGGTACTTAAGAATGGCCCTATACTCGACCGCAGACGTGCTTTGGCCCAAGCCATCAATCGGGATAACGGTCAGAAAATCTTGGGCATGAGGACCTTGTAAGCATTAAATAACCGCCTTCTGTCGGGGGGAAAATCCAAAAACTTCTCCCAGGCTCTGAGCGATTTTGCCAAAAAGGGCATTCGCCAAAGTTTTTTGAGGCTTTGGTGGGGCGGTGTCCTTATTAGAGAAACCGCCAATGTCAAAGTCTGGGAGAGCGCCATTTAGGCGTTCTAGGGCCTGTACGTAGTTTGAAATCATAATTAAATAAATTTAATTAATTATTTATTTGATATTATTATAAGGCATATCAAATCTCATATTTTAATTTGGGATTGCTTATTTTAGCTGATTTATAATTTATTAGCTTTTTAAAAAATTAAAAAATCATTTGGGATTTCTTATGTAGTAAAGAGAAAAGTTGATCGAATTATAAAATTAGGGCTGACAACTGATGACATGTTTAAAACACGATAAGACAAACATGTTTATCAAAAAAGTGTGGTATGTGATTTTTTTATTTTCTTAAATAATTAAAATTAATAGGCTAGATAGACTCCATCGGTTCCGGGTCCCCTTAAAAGTGTTTTATAATAATGACATATAAAGTAGTTAAACGAGTCGTATTTATTCTGCCAAACGTTTCATTTCAAACCATTAAACTGTTAAAACACGAATTGTCAGCTCGGTACAAAATTGTAACTTGTTACTTTTACCAAAATAATAAGGGAGTAAAATAAGGAAAATCTCAAACAGCACACCATGAGCTCATGTATTAGCTTACAGGTTGCAGAAACCATATGGACTGAAATCCAATCAACTCGTTCAGGTACCATACAAGCATACATATATATATACATATTCATTCAATCTAATTTTGAAACCAATTGTTACATTAGATATGAGCCCTAATTTGCATTCTATTTGTTTGTTTGCTTGATTTTTAAATCTCCAATGATTCAGTGACTGATGATCAGCTATCCATGTGAGTAACTTAACCTAATTACACATAATGAATGATAATCAATTAATTAATAATAATAATAATTTGACAAATACAGTTTGCATATTTTGTTTGGAAAAAACCTGGAGAGAGCTACGAAAATAGTAGATGCTCGAGGGGTGAAGAAGATATCCGGACAACCTAGCGGACGCTCCATTTTCCAGGTTTCTAAATTATCACATACCAGTCTGCACGGTTCGCTTATTAGCCTCAACCGAACATTTCGTTAATTTAATAAACAAACGCACATAAACAAAACCTTTGTTCGTTCATTCATTTATGTTTGTTTGAAACTTTGAATTTTAATAAATACATAACATGACATAACATAAGTAGTTATGCTTATATAAATATGAACATAAAAGGGGTTCGTTTAAATACATACATATATATATATATATATGTTGTATTTACTTGTTTATTTTTTATTGAAAGAAATAAATCGTCGTGATCAACCTCTAGAGTTTGTATTCGTGAAGGAATATGGTTGATATGATTGGTAGTGTTTTTGGATGAATTATGTTTGTGTTCTTTTATGCTTGATCAATTATGTTCGTTTAATCTTGTTTGTTTATCTACGTTTACTTTCCTGAAGTGTTCATTTAAGTTTTTAAACATGCCCATTTTCTTAATGATCGAACATGAACAAAAGATGCATTCGATTATATGGCCGTGTTCGTTTACCTGCCTATTCAGTTAACCAAAACCAAACCTGGCCTAGAATTACTGCTTACAAGTACATGAATTCGAGTTATAAAACATGGAATTCATGAAATGGATGCATAAAAGCTAGAAATATATGAAAAAAATAAATGGTTCGGTTGGGTTTGGTTAATAGAAGTTAACCGAGGGTACAAACAAACCGATAACCTATTTTTGGTTAATTCAATTCTTGGCTCGGTTTCATCAGTTTTCGGTTATTACTCACCCCTAAATCTATACGTAGGTTGTTGGGGAGTCGAGAAGGAAGGAAGAATACCTATGTTTCCCTGAACACTATTGTGCATGCTACTCGTTTTTCTACGACATTGTTAACAGAGGAGAACAGATTTGTGTAAGCCTAAGCCACCTTTACATATATTTGGATTTGGATACACAATATTATTCATGCTAATTTTGATTTTGATTTGATTGTATTAATGTTTTCAGTGTAAACATCAGTTGGCTGCCAGAATTGCTGTCTCATTGGGTACATGTGTGGATGTCAAAGTGTCTGATGAGCAGCTAGCACATCTGCTTGCAAAACTCTAAAAACATTGCAGAAACATGAATGTAATATGTCACATTGATTCTATCATATAATATTGATTTGCTTCTTGCTTGTTATTTTTCAAAACAAAAAGCCAAGACCAAGCATGTTCTTGTGCTGCATATGTCTTAACATTAAAACAATGATCTTTAACCATTACCAAAAATTAACAGCAAATGCAAGGTTGGTGAATGAGTTGAGTAAGTTTATACAGTTAAAAACCATTTTCTTTTACATCAACAACTTTATGGGATATCTTCGGGTCCTCGTTAGAAGCGCAGAAGGTAACAAAGCCCCGGGAAAGTAATTGCTTAAACCCGAAAAGAAGTTTCTTTATACATTGAATTACAGCTCCTTTGGTTTGTTCGGAAGACTAGAAACACGTCGGTTTTTGTACTAGACAATTTCGGACAACACAAATAGCTGCCAACATCTCTAGCTGATTACAGAGTTTTGTTTTTATGATTTTTGTTGGTACTTACTGTCACTCTAATAGATGGTTTCGGTTTTGTCCGGTATGATAAAAAATCCTGTGTCCAGTTTTGTTATCATCTATTAACCTACATCTATGGTGGTCCATGTTATGCATGTCATTGTGTCAAGTTTCATCACTTATTAACAAAATAAACTAAGGTTGTAAAGCTCGGAATGTGTAAAAGATCACAATCCAACAATTAAAAAGAACGAAACAAGAAACACGAAAGGGGTGCATATATAATTCGTGAAGCATAATAACATATGCAGAAACCGTTCAGAAGTAAAGCGATCCAAGAAAGCATAAAAGCTAAGGGAACAAGTTCTCAAAACACCTAACAGACAAACGCTACAAAAAGAAGTTGGGGTACTATCCTTCCTTTCTTACTAGTACTAATAATAATATCATCAACCACCCAAAAGAAGGTCTCCATTTACACAAAAACGGGTTCTTACGACCCTAATTTTCTACCTTCTTGAAGTGAGGACTGATTAGCCCCGCAATCTCAAGAAACCCGACTTGATCCCTTTCTCCAAAGATTTTCTTCAGCTTGTCGTCGCACATGATAACCCTCTTGTTGTTTGGATCCTGTATACACAACTCAAATTATAACATAACAGACTAAGCAATGCTAAAATTCATAATCTATCAACTAAAGAGACTAGATTAAGCATGCGGTACATGGAAGCTAGGGTCTCATACAAACAGTTGAAAAACTCCAAGTTAAACTTCAAGTTCTATCAATTATAACTGAAGCTAAAGCTTAGGGGTGCAAACGAGCCAAGTCGCTCGTGAAGTACTCGAGATCGGCTCGCAAAAAGCTCGAATTGAGCTTAGCTTAAACAAGCTCAAGCTCAAACCAAAAACAAGGCTATTGTTTATATAAACTTTTTTACTTAATATAATATATTTTTATAAGCTTAAAATAAAAATAATTATAAAATACATTTTAGGTCATATATAAATTTTATAATTAAGATATATCTAAAAATAAATATAAATACTAATAGAATAACTAATAAATAATAAACGAGTCGAGCACGAGCTTGAAAAACTACTCACAAGCCAAGCTCGAGCCTCAGCTCGGCTAGTTTACACCACTACTAAAGCTTAATGTTGTCACTTGTCATTCTCACAGTCCATGTGTATAAGCAAGCTAGGGCCTCATATGAAAAGTTCAAAGACTTGAATACATTTAAACTACAAAATACATCAATTATGTCAAATTTGAGAAAAAAACAGACCACCACAGTGTCGTATGAACAATTCAAAAACTAGAAAATGGAATATAGTTTCAACTGAATCTTCAAAATCCATCAATCATTACGGAAACTTAAACTCATCGTTGTCAATTATGTCCATGGCATGAGTATAAGCAAGCTAGTGTTTCATATGAACAGTTCAAAAACTAGAAAGTAGAAACCATATTTAAAATCCAATTTAAACTTTCAAAATTCATAAATCATTAAGAAACTAAAACTTAACTTTGTCAATGACTCAATTCCAAAATAAAATATAAAACCTAGATGTGCAGACAAGCTGAGCTACTCAAGCTTAGGTCGATAAATAGCTCAAAACAACCCAAGCTTTTTCGAACTTGAGCCAAGCCTGAGCCTGAAAATAAAGCACGATTTGTTATCAAGCCCGAGCTCAAGCCTCGAATGAGAAGCCCGTTGCTTGTCGAGCCATAAAGAGACCGAGCTTAAACAAACAAGCTCACAAGCCAAGCTCGAGCCTTTTTAAGTCAAAACAAGCTATCCAAACCACAGTATTACAAAACAAAACCATCAAAAACTGAAAATAAGTACAATCGTATATCTACTAATCGATAATAACAAACGAGCCAAGTCCGACCTTAAACAAACAAGTTCAAGCTTCGGATAAAAGCTTAACATGAGCTCTTGTAAGCCAAAACAAGCTTTTCAAACTACAGTATAAGCAAAAGCTAGAGCTTCATTTCATATACATATATAACAATAAAACTATCAGAAACTGAACTTATAATAATAATAATAATAATAATAATAACAATAACAATAACAATAACAATAATAATAATAATAATAATAATAATAATCTGTAAGTCAAACTCGAGCTTTTATAAGTCAAAACAAGTTAATCACATTTCAAACCACAATATAAGCAAGCTAGGGTTTCAAATACACATATATGAATAATAATAATAATAATAAAACTTTTATACCTGCAGTCCATTCTCCTTAATATGAGCCCAAATAACCTTCAGCACCTCCGTACGCGGAATCTCCGTTCGTCCTCCAAGGAACTCCCTCATTTCCGATGACACCGGTCTAGGCTTCGAGAATCCACGCGGCGCACGCTTCTTCGTCTCGGTCACCGGTTCAGAAGCAGTCGCGTAAGTAACCGCCGTCCGTACAAGCTTATTATTATTACCGGTCAACGGCCGAAACGACGTCGGTTGGATAAACATCAAGGAGGATGGAGAGGTGGTTAACGACGGTGTGACGGCGGTTGAGAACAAACCTAACGGTAAGGAGGCCATGGGGATTGGATTGGATTGGATTGAGTGGAATTGAGTGTGTGTTGAAAAGATAAGACTGAGCGAAATGAGAATAATAAGAATTGGGGGTTTTAGGGAAAGTAACGTTTGAAATATCAAACCGCTTATGGGCCTTAATGGGCTTTACCTGTCCAATTTCTAATGAATCAAGTAACTAGAAGTCTAGAGGTGCTTAAATCGGGTTTTCCTGATATGACCAGCCAGTCCAGGTATTGGGAATAAATGTGCACACAGAAACCGGTTAACCGATTTCTAATCGGTTTGTACCTGATTTTTTAATCGGTTACTTACTGGTTCAATCCTAACTGGTTACTAACTGATCCTAACCGCTGATTAGTAACCGGTTTATATTATTGATTTCCAAACCGGTTAATAGAACCGGTTAACCAATTTTTTTAATTATTATTTATTAAAAATCGGGTGTTTTTCAGTTATTAACCGGTCCGGTATAACCGGTTACCACCCGACCTGAAAAACCGATCTAACCTGTTGATTCCCTAAAAAAATCGGTTAGCATATTAACCGAGTAATGGTTAACCGGTTAACCAATTTGTGCACCTCTAACTGGGAATACTCTGGTCGGGTTTGGCTTCGGGAATTGTCTCTAAAAAATCATACCTTATGCACAGGTTCGGATTGGGTATAGTTACGGGTATTTGAATACCCTATTTCTGGGTATTGAAAAAACCCATTTTTTGGGTTTTTTTTTTTATTTGTCGGGTATGGATTGTGTTTTTAAAGGACTACGTTTTTTGGGGTATTTTTCAGTCATATTTTGGGTAATTTCATGTATGGATCGGGTATTAGAAAAACCTGATTTTTGGGTAAAACTGGGTACGAATCGGGTCCGGTTATGGGTAGGGGTTTTTGTATTAAAATGCATACCCTATTCGTACCCTGTGGGTAGGGTCGGATCCGGGTTTAAGTTGTAAAACCCTAGGTATAAAAAACTTGATTCCGGGTTTGGGTTTTTTTTGCACCTCTAGAGATAACCGTTTGTTCCGGTGAGGTCGTCATCCCGTTGAAAACTATACCGAAACATCCTCATGCGCTAGGGTTGTGCATGGTTTGGTTTGGTTTGTTTATTAGCCATAACCAAAATCGAAGGTTTTCGGTTAATCAATCCAGTTTATTCAGTTAGTTTGTCGGTTTTTATTTGGTTCGGTTAATAACTAAATTGAACTTAGGCTGAAGTATTTTGGGTTTGTGTTGGACTTACGAGTTTAACCAAATAATAATTTCACAACTGTTGGACTTTTGGGTTCGTGGGTTTGGCCCAATAAAAGTTTCACAGCCATTTTGGATTCATCAAGTTCCAATTCCAATTTCCAAATCCTGTTTATTATTATATAATTTGAATTACCCTTTTCCAACATGTAATTTATTCAGTTTTAACCAAAATTGTAAGCTTAACCATAAATTAAGATTTTAGAAGAAGGCAAACTGAACTGTCTGTGCTTGTTGGATCGGCTGAACCGACGAGTGTTCACGGTTTAACGCTTTTATAAATAAAAAAAAAGTTACTCTTCTGTTAAAGAGCATAATTTCATATTAATTTTCTAAAAAAAGACGATAAGACTTATTCATGAATACATTATGCATAAATTTATATTCCAAAATTTGAAAATGAAATAACAAATGTTAAACGATTACATATATCAAACCATAAATAGTAAACCATACAATACATGCTTCGACTTTTATAACTTAATTACTTTAGTTTAAAATTGGTAACCAGCTTAGTTATTTATACGTTTAGTGGGTATAATTTTATACCAAATAAATACCACCAACCTTGGACCATGGTCAAATCTCCAGCCACCATCATCATTACCTGAAGAGGTAGGTCCCAGCAGAGCCCAGTTGGACCCGCAACACTCACCTTAAACAGGGACGTCTGCGCAGAGACCAACTGGATCCGCAGGACCAACCATGCTCAGAGACGTGACGTCCTTACGCGCAGTACGCAAGCTGGTCCCGCAGGAAATGCCTCCCAATGGTGAAGGACTCCGCCTGTCCCCGCAGCCTCGGATACAAGCCATTAGGGAAGGCCACCCGCGCAGCATGGCTACACGCACAAGGCACTTAGCTCTCGATCATTCAGTGTCACCTGAAGGAATGAGCAAAGCCGGGAGCAATCCCGCACAGAGGCGGGAGGGGGAATACTCCCGCCCAAATAAGCCAGTCTGTATACTGAAGGATCTTTTACTGTACCTGACGAGGTATGGGCGAAAGATCTGATCAGGGATACGACAGCTCACTGATACAGTATGGCGAGCAGCATGCTCCTATACTGTGTCACTATTAGCCGCTGCCTACTCACCAACTACTGTCATACCACGTACGTAGCCGGCAGTTGGTGGAAAGGGAATAGTATACAGCAGGCCTGGTCACTATCAGCCGCTGCCTACCCACCAACTACCAGCAGGGCACGTGCGTAGGCTACTGTTGATGAACAGGAACACTGTTGCAGCCGGCCATACCTCCTTGGAAACCTACCTTCGGCTATAAATACCCCAAATGGTATGATCATCTGGACACATTACATTATCTTATATCATCATAATATACCTGATATCTGCTCTAGCAATCTCTTAATATACTTTTATATTTAAAGAGCAATCTAGTCTGATTCTCACGCCGGAGGGTGGTCACAAGGAGGAACCCCCCCCCCCCCTTCTCAGTGACGAGCTCACGGTGTCTGTTTTGCAGGTTATCAGAAGAACCATCTTCCAAGGGTCTAACCCCTCGTGGGAAACAGCTATCCAACCCCCAGGTTACCAGTAATCTGTCCGGGGTCCGGTTAGTGTTTCTTCATTGGCGCCATCCGTGCATAAAGCTAGAACTACAATTTTCTCCAGTTTTTTCAAACTTTTACAAAGATGGTTAGAGAAATTCCGGTAACCACAACCCCAGCTACTGGGGGGAATACCGGCAACACAGTTTTTACGAACACTACCCCCGGCTACAGAAGCCGGGGCAAGTGAAGTAAATTTTACGAACACTACCCCACTTACCAAAGCTGGGGCCAAAACCTCCGATAATCCGACATCGTCACGATGCTGATCGGAGCAAATACTGTGACTTTCACAAGACAAAGGGCCACAACACTGAAGAATGCATAGATGTAAAAGACATGGTCGAAGCATTTGTCAGAGATGGGACGCTCGCGCACCTCGTGGCGCAATAAAGGCTGAGCAGGCGGATGCGTGTAGAACCCCAGCTGGGGAAAACGAATAAAAATTCCAGCTTCAACATTGAGACTACATGCTGCGTAAAGAACGAGATCCCGAACCAGGTGCGTATCGGCTCGATGGCGCTCCCATCCCAACATGGAAGGGAGCTCATTTACACAGTTTGCATGTAAATCAATTCCAATTTGTAAAGAAAAGGCCAAGAGCCACTTCTAATGGAAATGATTCTCTTTAGAACATCGAAGCTGATGATTTTACATTTATACTTTTCTGAACATTGGTAATGGCATTCACATTATGTGAAGTCGTTGCGTGGGAAGGCGGTTCTACCCGCACAAACCCAATAATGTGAAAAAAAAAAAAAAAAAAAAACCTTCACGCAGGTCAGTTGAAGGAGAGGTTCAGCACCCAAAAATGAAAGTGCAGGTCTATCCGCACGAATCATAATGGGGAAACTGAACAATAACCTATTGACAACCGCGCGTCGAACGGTTCAAAACAAAATTCTCAAAAGGATGAGGAAAACCTACACGCAGGTCAGATATGGGTAAAGTTTTGCCATCCTACTAAGTGCAAGTGACGGTTCTACCCGCACAATCACGAAAGAGGAAGCAAAACTTCACACCTATTATCAACCACGTTCAAAGGTTAACTTATCCTCAAAGGATGAGGAAAACCTACACGCAGGTCAGATATGGGTAAAGTTTTGCCATCCTACTAAGTGCAAGTGACGGTTCTACCCGCACAATCACGAAAGAGGAAGCAAAACTTCACACCTATTATCAACCACGTTCAAAGGTTAACTTATCCTCAAAGGATGAGGAAAACCTACACGCAGGTCAGATATGGGTAAAGTTTTGCCATCCTACTAAGTGCAAGTGACGGTTCTACCCGCACAATCACGAAAGAGGAAGCAAAACTTCACACCTATTATCAACCACGTTCAAAGGTTAACTTATCCTCAAAGGATGAGGAAAACCTACACGCAGGTCAGATATGGGTAAAGTTTTGCCATCCTACTAAGTGCAAGTGACGGTTCTACCCGCACAATCACGAAAGAGGAAGCAAAACTTCACACCTATTATCAACCACGTTCAAAGGTTCACTTATCCTCAAAAGATGAGGAAAACCTACACGCAGGTCAGATATAGGTTTAAAGTTAAGCCATCCTACTAAGTGCAAGTGACGGTCCTATCCGCACAATCACGAAAGAGGAAGCGAAACTTTAATCCATTATCAACCACGTTCAAAGGTTAACTTATCATAATGCCTTAGAAATTTCGAAGAAAGATAAGGAAAACCTACACGCAGGTCAGATGAAGGTTAAAGTTTAGCCATCCTACCAAGTGCAAGTGACGGTTCTACCCGCACAATCACGAAGGAGGAAGCGAAACTTTAACCCATTATCAACCACGTTCAAAGGTTAACTTATTCTAAACACTTGGAAAATTGCTAATTTAAACTAAGTATGCAAGTCATAAGTTTATAAAGCAAGGAACCCAGAGAAGGAAATAACAATCTTAGCAAAAAGATTAATATTCCAAATAATATATTACAAGAATGGCCGGGTAACTACCCGCCTAAAAGAATAAAACTATACAAGTCTATCTTAGCAATGGGAAGGGATCTTCAGGATCAAGCTTCAGGGCCGCTTCCACTTGGACCCGCTCCGTCAGAAGAACGGGGTGGTTCGAGGAACGCTTTGAGGACAGCTAACCCATCATCAGCAACAGCTACTTCGTCCACCTTTTCCACCACTGGATGCGGGAAGGCGGCGTATTGGTTCAATGCTTGGTCATAAATGGCTTCGGTATCCACATCGAACAAAGGGAAGTTGGAAGGCGGGACGCCTTTCTCAACAAACCCTAGACCAAGCAGGAAGCCGGCCTTTTCCCCATCCTCATGAGAAGCGTTGAGGGCTGCGCTCATAGCATCATCGTAAGAGGTCTCTGAAAAGACCCGACGCACAACCTACAAAGAAAAAATACAAGTATTAGAACCTTTTCTTACAAAAGAAAAGCGTGAAGATAAAGCTAAACATACCTGAGACAACGCTTCTCGAAGAAGCCACTGGAGGGCAGCTTGAGCTTCGTTATGGGCGCGTTCGGCTTCGCTCTTGTTAAGGTTGGCAAGTAAAACTTCCTTTGCGGCAGCCTCTTCGACGCCCTTAAGCTTCCGCTCGGTGTGGTCAAGCACCCCCCTCTGGTCCAAGATTTCCTGGAGTTTCTTGGCATCTTCCATTGCCAAGGCATCATGAGCGCGTTGGAGAGCCTCTAATTTGGCCTTGAGCTCCTCATTCTCCACACGCAAAGGCTCAGCAACGGCTTCAGCCTTGGCAGCCCTCTCGGTTGCGTTTCGCGCAGTCTCCCTGGCCAGCCGAAGCTGTTCATTCACAGCTTGGGCAGCCTTGGAACGGGCCTCGAGTCGCGCCTGAACTTCAACCTCGAGGGCCTTGAAGGCCTTCTCCTTGTCGGCGGCAGCTGCCGCCAGCTGTTGGTTCTCCTCCCGAAGAGCACGCGCCTCAGATACGTCCTTGGCGCGAGCTGCTTTCAACTTGTCGTTTTCACGACAAAGCAGCTCGACGCGCGGCTGCATCCGGGCCTGGAGAACCCGAAGCTCATTGGTTAGCCTACCCTCCTGGTAGCTAACCATGGCTTCCCCCAACGCACCCGGGGGAGCAGCGTGGCGAGCCCAGTCCACGCACTCCACAGGTGTGCGAAGGGTTGTTCCTCGGCGGATGTTCCATCGTGGAACATACACTTCATTGGAATCCGACACTGCAAAAGAAACAAAAGCAGTAAGGAAAAGATAATAAAAAAAAAACATAAGGGAAAAAGAAAGGAACCCTACGCACCTGTAGGGTCACAAGGAGGAACCCCCCCCCCCCTTCTCAGTGACGAGCTCACGGTGTCTGTTTTGCAGGTTATCAGAAGAACCATCTTCCAAGGGTCTAACCCCTCGTGGGAAACAGCTATCCAACCCCCAGGTTACCAGTAATCTGTCCGGGGTCCGGTTAGTGTTTCTTCATTACCCCCTCTTGTCTTTGGGCTTCCTGAGTTTATTGTGTCACATGCTCTAGTTTAAAACTGTGGTCCTAATTTTCAAAACTCCAATTACAATAGATTCCATTAAAATCCAACAATTTCAATGGGAAATGAAAACCAGTTTAATTCCACATCAAAACCTTCAAGTCTCACAAAAATCCCACCTACAATATTGAAAACACAGTTGAGCCGTGAGAGCATCATCACAACCTTTGCCCACAAACCCCACTTCACTTCATTTATAATCATTTTGCCTTTCACTACAAAATTATTAAATAAATAATGCATATGTCTTGTGTTATTAATATTATAGATATTATTTTCTTACTTAAATGTACAATACATGCATATGTTGTCTAATAATTATCCTCACATCATAAGAAAACAAAAACACGTTGAACAACTTGACAGACCACTCGAGATCTGATTGATAAAAAGCGCCTTATCACGCTTGAGTCAAAAATAAAGCTTGTTTAGTTGTTGAGCCCATGCTCGAGCCCTGGATGGGAAGATCGTTTAGGCCCGTCAAGTCTTAACGAGCCTTAAGTATTTCTAAGTTATATCACTTTTGAACTTCTATGTGTTAATCGAGCTGAACATAGGGTTGTTATGGTTTTATTTTATAAAAAGAATATATAAAAATATAACTAAAAATGTATACAAATTAATACATGCATAATAAATGAGCCGAGCTCAAGCATGAAAAACATCACTCACGATAGCTCGAATAGAGCAGAGCTCATGCTCTCAAAAGTGAAAACAAGCCAAGCTCGAGTCCAGTCGAGCTCGAACTTGGCTCATTCGTACGATACTTGCCCAAAGAAAGATAAAAATATTTATTTTAACTTAAATACTAGAATACAAAATACTTGCTTATCCATCAAACATATGAAAAGACCTGTCTATCTTGTATACAAACATCAACAATAACAATCTTTGTAGATTACAATCAACAATCAAATATGCAAATCCTGTAGTCACACAAATGGCAAAAACAGGTGACAATTATATAATTGAAGAATACTAAATTCCATATATAGATATGTCTAGTAAAATCAACTGAATTGAAAAGGTATAAGGATATGACATGTGAGCAAACACATGTTGAAGAATCTTTTACATATCAACATGTCACCAAACATGATAAAAGATTGAAAGAAACAACATATGACATATTCATATGATGATAATGTTATCTCCCAACACAAAATAATAAACCAAATATTCTTTTCTTTTTTTCATAACATGTTCTTTGTCACCATTCATTCATTAAAAAAAAACACTAATTTATGGAAGCTATAATCTAAAATAAACTCCCATTAAAATGCAACTTTATTTAACCCTAACTCCTACCATCTAAAACTTATAGTAAGATGTTAGTTAAACTACCATGTTGATATAAACATGTTCATTAAACTTCAGTCTTCCAAACCACATTTCCGATATTACCCTCGTGCGCAACTTTACCACACTGACCACTTTTTCCTCGAGGGAGATCCGACGCTTCACTAACCGATCCAGATCTCAAATCAGCCGGAGGGATAAAACAGTCATTTGACAAGCCCGGGACATTAAATGCAACTTCCTCAATGGTCCAAGCCTCTTCCATTCAAGTTTTCGTATGACTCATCGCCACCTCACCAAACCTGAAAAGTGTGACCACTGACCGACCCGAGTGTGCGATCATGATCCCGTCCACAGGGCGGTAATCATTTAAAGACGAGTTTATGGTGGTTTCCCAGTAGACTGCGTCACCACCGTTGGTTTGAATACGAGTTAAATGTGAATCCTCCATGTGAATAATTAGGCCCGTTTTTTGACTGAAGAAACCAAATAACACGTGACGAATTATCTCAGTGGGACCCTCACTCCTTGCTTTTAATGTTTGTGGGTCCGCGGTTTGTTTAAGAATGAAGCAATCTTCACCGTTGATCTTTTTCTCCCCTATGCATTTTGCGTCAACAAACATACTTGCAGTCGTCCGAGGATCAAGACCCTGCGTGATCAACATACTTTTATTAGAACAACAACAACAACAACAACAACAACAACAACATAATAATAATAATAATAATAATAATAATAATAATAATAACTTTTAAAATTTATTAGTCAATTTCCAAAGTTTACCCTTAAACACACACAACTAACATTAATAAACAATATTTATGAACCCAACTTTCAAGGGCATTATTGTCATTTGGCAAGCAAAAAAAAACAATAATTTAATCTACTGTTTTTCAAATTAAGACAGTTTGACCGGGACGGAGGGAGTAATAATAAAATTAATAATAATAATAATAGTATTATTTATTACTTGAAGAGCGCGATTAGGGGTCTAGGGGGGCCTTTAGAGGCGTGAGCACCGAGCCAAGGGGTGTGTCTCCAAACGAGTTTCCCGTTGCAGCCAGCGTGAACCTTGCTTCCACCAACGGCTAGCTCAACGTACCACATATCAGGGTTCATTTGAGATAGAACAAACCCTCCAGACTCGGCTGCTTTTGCACCGTGCTTATATTTAACCACTCGTGATGCAGTTTCAAATTCAGATGCAACCATCTTCACTTTGCCCATTGCGTAAGCGTTTTTAATCGAGTTTTGAAGCTTTTGCCCTCCGGATGCAGCTGTGTATTGTTGTATTATGTATTGAGCAGTTGAAGTTTCCTGTAAAAAAATAAAATCACCAATCAAAAAAACAAATGAAGTTAAATGACTAAGAGTGTAAAGCAGCTTGTTTCATTCAATAAATAAACAAAGACACTAACAGTAGTAACTTAACTATAACAAGTAACTAACTATTTTATTTATGATAACTTAAGTGTTCCAAAAAAGATATACATCCCTAATTCCCTACCATATCAACCTAAAAGGTCAACTTATTAAAATATAAAATGAATAGTATTAGTTTATTATTAAGTTATGAATCAACATGTTGAAAGAAAAAGTACCACTTGCAAGAATAATGTAACCTGAGACATTATTTTAATATTATAGTTTACAAACTAGAAAACTACAAGTTAAATATTTGAAACCATTAGACAAATATTGCTTTAAGATCTTAAAAAACCTATTTTTATCAAAAAAAAAAAAGAACAAAAAAGTAGTGAAAACATTACCAACTTTCCAACAACCACAAGTCTCAATGTCTCATATATATGTATGCACTTTTAAAAGCAGGAAAAAAAACAATTTTATCCAAATGTTTTGACTTTTGAAAAAATTAATTGTTAATTCAAGGTACAAAAGGTGTTAATATTATCCCCACCAAACCACTTTTTAGAACCATTTGTTTAATTCAGATATCAGTTTATGAAAATGACTGTAAAAAGTGAAATCTATCCAGATCATATCTTCTATAAATTGACTCACTGAGATGAGTTCTAACACAAAATAAACAATAAAAAATCATCCAGATATTAAAAAATAAAATAATATCATCCAATCATTAAAATCATCCAAAAAATAAAAATAAAATCATCCAAAAAATAAAAAAAAAAATCATCCAAATATTAAAAAAAACAGTAAAAATCATCCAAAAATTGAATAAAAAACATCCATTTGAAAAATAAAAATAAATTCATCCAAAAATAAAATAAAGATAATAATAATAATATTGATAAAACCATACAAAAACTTAAAAAAGAGAACAAAAGCATCTAAATAATTTTTTTGTTTTTGAAAAGAAAAAAAACAACAAAATCATCTTAAATTTTTTTAAAAAAAAATCATCTAAAAACGGTAAAAATACCCCTTAAAAAGGCCATTAAAACCAAACATTATTAAAAAAACAACAATAATAATAATAATAATAATAATAATAATAATAACAATACTTACAATGGGAGTATCTTTAATACTCAAATGCGGCACCGGCTCGCCGGCGCTGCCACTCACCGGCGCAAGCGGCGCACCCATCACCCCAATCAACAGCCTCAAATCCGACGACCTTTGCCTACACGTCACCGATGACGTCATCGACGGCGTCCTAGCCAACTGACCCTTAACCCAGCTCCCAATCCCCGACCCGACCCGTTTCATATCCCCAGCTTCCGGGTCGGGTCCTTCAATCAACGGAGCTAAAGGGGTTTCAGTGTTTAAACTCCCGGATCTTTTAATATTAATATTATTAATAGTGTCCGGTGGCACGTGCGACTTGGCACGTGACCGGGAAGGTGATGAGGATAGGCTGCGGCGGAGAGATGAGAAGAAGCCTTGTTTACGTTCCATTGTGGGTTATTATTATTATTATTATTATTATTATTATTATTATTATTATTGGAGATGAATGAAATGAAAATGAAAGTGTATATATATAATAATATGGTGTTATTATTATTAATGATGAGGTGTTTTTATGTGGGTATTGATTGAAGGTGTATGTTGAGTTGCAGGGATGAATTGGAGGAAATGATAATGATAATAATAATAATAATAAGTGCAAGGCGGGTATGGCAATTGCAGTGATGAACTGCGAGAAGAATGGTGTTGCTTTCACACACACTGAACGTTTAACAAACACAATATAATATTACTAGGATAGTACCCGTGTTACACACGGGTTAGAAATAGATCAATAACAAAATTAATATAGACAACCATAAAATTTTATAAATAAACAACCATATATTAATATTAGGATGTCCTAAACAAAATATTAGAGAGTAACATTGTCAAGTAAAAAGTTAATAGTTACACAAACTTGTCTATATTAACAAATTTATGAAAATATTTAAATCGTATTATCTCAGTATGAACTTCAAAATTTTCCGTCCAAAAACAAAAGCATTTTGCTATAAAACCTGAAAAACAAAACAAACCATTCAACCTAATTAATTAAGTATTAAATTAAAATGTTAATGTATTTCATAATGAGTTTATGTTAACATTAATATCTAGAAGATTATGTAAAACTAAAACAAAATGTGTGAATGTAATAATTACCATATAAAAATAGACAATCATAAAATTTCACAAGAAAACATTTAGAAAATCATAAAATTTAACATAACTTTATAACCACAATCTTATAAATTCATATATATTTTTTTTTAAATGCAACAAACTGATCATCAAAATCATAATATTTTTTAACTGTCATATTAAAGAAACACACATAATAAACATAACTTGGTAACCAAACTATTGATCATTCATATTGTCTTAATACAAGCTTAAACTAAGACAAACTAAATATACACATAAAAAGGATAGACCAAAATAAGATCTAAACATGTCGGAGTCAAATTTACCAATCATCAACTTCTTCAAAATTTCACCAAATAAGCAAATTACCTTCACAACTTGACAAACAAAATAAACGATTATAGAAGTTTATTGTATGTTTTTTGAAAGTTTCTAGTTATGAAACTTTAATAGAAAACACAAAGTAAACAATGAAAGTAAAAAATTTAGAGTAATCAACTACATAACTAAGTTATTGGTAATTTTATCTTTAGATTCCAAAGTGTTTGGAAGATAATCAAAATTTGACTCATATTTATCACACTCTAACAATCATTTTACCTTCTCACTAACTTCATTTTCCAAATCCAAATGTGCTCTTTCTTTTATAACATTAGCAAGCTTGAAGTTATCAAAATCTCTTAAAAGAAACAGATCATTGGATTCTAATATTGATTTAGGATAGTACCCATGTTACACATGGTGCAACATATTTAAAAACATGATATATATATATATGTAACATCATATGAATTTAATGAAATGTAAATGTTGTACTTGTAAATAAATGATACTTTTACATGAATTATAAGACATCGTAACTTACTTCAATCAAATACAAAAATATAACAAGACTAACAAAGATAAATGAAAAGTTAAAATATTTTATAACTTATATCATTAGTACAATAATAAGCAAACAAAGAAATTAGTCTTCAAATCAATAAAACAACTCTACAACGTCGAACGAACAAAACTTTTATCTCAATTTTGATTCAAAATATGAACTCTATCTAAGACATTTATTACACATCAATAACTTTAATATTTATTACTCTAAGATAGTACCCGTGCTTATTTGCACATCAATTTAAATCATTTATTACAAACCATGTTTAAATTAAATATTATCATCTTGAAAAACATTTATCACTAACTTCATTTTTCAAATTCAAGTGTGCCATTTCTTTTATAACATTAGCAAGTTTTAAGTGATCCAAATCTCTTAAAATAAACAGATCATTGGATTCCAATATTGATTTAGGATAGTATCCGTGTTACACACGGTGCAATATATTTAAAAACATGATATATATGTAACATCATATAAATTTAATGAAATGTAAATGTTATACTTATAAATAAATGATACTTTTACATTAATTATACGACATCATAACTTATTTTAATCAAATACAAAAACATAAAAAGACTAACAAAGATAAATGAAAAGTTAAAATATTCTATAACTTATATCATTAGCACAATAATAAGCAAACAAAGAAAATTAGTCTATAAATCAATAAAAAATTCTATAATGTCGATTCAACAAAACTTTTATCTCAATTTTAATTCTAAAGATGAACTTTATCTAAGATATTTATTACACATCAATAACTGTAATATTTATTACTCTAAGATGGTACCCGTGTTTATTTGCACATCAGTTTAAACCATTTATTGCAAACCATGTTTGAATTAAATATTACCATCTTGAAAAAAATTTAGCACTAACTTCATTTTCCAAATTCAAATGTTTCATTTATTTTATAACATTCGCAAGCTTTAAGTGATCCAAATGTTTCATTTCTGTTATTTAAAAATTAAAAAGATTTAATATGAATGGTAAAAAATATTTAATGTGAAAGGTCAAATACTTAAATCGGTTGGAAATTTATTTAATTTATAACTTCTTCATTCGTTTTTTTAACAAATAAGGAAAGTTAAACCATATAAATTGTAATAATGGGATAATTAGGTTATTATTTCGGTCAAACCATATTAAGGAATGAGTTTATTAAAATGGAAAGAATTAAAAACATTAATAAAGGGTTATTCATTCGGTTTTAAAAAAAATGATTTGGAATAATTGTAAAATATAATCTCGAAAATGGTTAGTTAGAATAATTGTAAATTATGAAAGTGTAGAAATAAGATGTACAAATTTGACTTTCATACAAACATAAATGGTGCATTTCTTTTATAATATAATATGTAAATATATATTCCATGTTAATTTTAGTCAAATCATTATTATGGAAGATTAATTATCATTATTTCATTATTTACTTATTTATCGATTATGTAAAACATAATATTTATCGATTATGGAATAATTGTAAATTATAATCTGGAAAATGGTTGAAGGTTTGAATTGGTAAATATTAGTTATTTATAAAATTATATGGTTGTCTATAACGATTATGTATTTTTGTAAAATATGAAAGTGTAGAAATAAGATGTACATGAATTTGTAAAATATAATATAAATCGAAATGAGACATAATTTTGTAAATTAAAACATACTATAATATTACAGAGAAATCATGTCGTTTTTTACTCCGTATTATGTAAATTTTTGATTTTACATAACAACATTAGTAAAACATCTAATTATCTGTCTTTAATTCGTTTGAATATTTACTTATTTATTATTTAGTTATTTACTTAAAATTAACTTATTAACTTTAATATTTGAAGTAACAATATTTCATTTAAACTTTGACAATTAATTTATTGTTAATATAAAAACAATTAGCTTATTTACTTTAATATTAACTTCAATAGTTTCGAAAATCAATTTAGTCAACATATACCAAAAATATATGGATACTTTAATATTCAAACGACTTATCTTAATTCGTTTACTTATTTCCTTATTTACTTTAATAGCTTTAATATTTGAACTAACAATATACAATTTTAAACCTTGACAATTAATTTATTGTAAATATAAAAAGAATTAACTTGTTTACTTTAATATTAACTTCAAAGGTAAAAAAAATCAATTTAGTCAACATAAAAAAATCAATTAATATTTACTTTAATATTGTAAATATCTTTGAAGTAACAATATTCCATTTTAAACTTTGACAATTAATTTATTGTTAATATAAAAACAATTACCTTATTTACTTTAATATTAACTTCTATAGTTTCGAAAATCAATTTAGTCAAATATATCAAAAATATATGGATACTTTAATATTTAAACGACTTACCTTAATTCGTTTAATTATTTACTTATTTTCTTATTTACTTATTTACTTTATTAGATTTAATATTAGCTTTAATATATGAACTAACAATATACAATTTTAAACTTTGACAATTAATTTATTGTAAATATAAAAAGAATTAACTTATTTACTTTAATATTAACTTCAATAGTTTCGAAAATCAATTTAGTCAACATATAACCAAAATATTTGGATACTTTAATATTCAAATGACTTATTCGTTTAATTATTTACTTATTTCATTATTTACTTTTCAAATAATTCAAATGTGTTAGAACTTACCTTAAATCATCTAATTATTTATTTATTTCCTTATTACTTATTTACTTATTTATAGATTATGTAATATAAATTAATAATGATAAATAGTTCTGTAATTATATATTGTACTATAAATAGAAATCATATTTTAAATTAATCAAAACACGGCAATAATTTTTTTATCGATTTTAGTAAACTTATTATTATGCAAGATATGGATAGTTATTTTTATATTAACTTGTACCAAAAATATAACAAATTAACTTATTTACTTGAAGGTCAAAAAACATTAAAATTAAGTTTAATAATAACTTGAATATTTTCGAATACCAAATAAACTTATTCACTTTGAATATCAAGTAATTATTTAGAAATAATTCAAATTAAATTAAAAATCTGTTTGTTTATAAATTAAGGAAAGTCAAAGTATTTAAAAATGTGTTAATGAGATAAGTAAAGTATATAAATTACAATATTCATGTTAATTACGCTATTTAAAAAATAAGGAAAGTCAAACTAATAATAAATTTTGGGAAAATAGATTAACACACGCCGGAAAAAAAAATACATATCAACTAATCTCGGATCTACAATATATAATAATATTTTCTTTTATGTAACAAAATTTAAAATGAATATACATGAATATTCAAAAATGAAATATACATCTATATTAAAATTAAAATCTATACATATTATAAGCTCATGATCAATCCGTGAAATTAGATTATATGAGTCGGGCAATTACCTGAAATAATAAAAACGAATATTAATATTGATATTATGGATTATTTTAATTATAACTAATAATCGGAAAAAATAAAAGATGTTACCGGAAACAGGAAAATGAAAGGTGTCACCGGAAAATAGATTGTATAAGCCGTGACACTCACCTGCAATTATAAAGTAGAATATTAATGTTGATATTATGCAACTATTTCTATAAGTAAAACAAACATCCGGAAAACCTAGCCGGAAAAACTTACCGGAATTACTTACCGGAAAGACGAAAAAATGGAATATAAGGTTTTGATTAACAAACTAAAAAGAAAACTTGAGCAAATAAATCGGGTAGATAACCTGAAATAATTAAAAGAAACCATTGTTAAAGGTATAACACATAGCCGGAAAAACTCAATGGAAAATCTTACCGGAAAAAATTAATACGTCCACATATAACCTTCATCGCCGTTTATGATTTACAACCTAAACTGATTTTAATAAAATCAGTTAACAATGAGAATAAAGATAAAAAGGTTAGAGGAAACAATAACCGGAAAAAAATTAATGTTGCCGGAAATTGATAGATCAAGATCGGAAGTTTATTATAAAATATATACTTATCGGAAAATTAATACAAACCTACATCCATATTCGTCGGAATATATGAAGAGGAGAAAGGAGATCCGGCTAAACTATAGAAAGAGAGAAAAAGTTGATTAGGGTAAATAATTAAGAAATGTTATGGTTTAAATATAGGTTAGTTGATTAGTTGGCATGATTAAGAAAGGTAATGGGTGACATGGCAATGAGGTGGCATCCTATGTGGACACCCTAGAATGATGCCATGTGAAAATTGTTCCTTGCTTTAATAGTATGTATAGATTATAGGGAAGATGCAGGAGAGAGAGGTTATATTATATGACGCTACATATGGGAATTATGGTGATAATAAGGAAATAGGATGGAATTCCAAGAGGTAATAATGAAACATACTAGTTATTTATTAACATTAACCGAAATGTCGGTTAATTTGGTTTTCGGTTTTTGTTAATTCGGTTTTCGGTTTCGTCGGGTTTGGGTTCGGTTTAGGTTAACGATTCACTTATTGCTCACCCATAATTGTAATAGCTAGAACTATTTTTATTTTTCGGTAGGTGGTTAAACACCGTCAATTTCATCAAAAATCTATCGAATATACATACTTTGTAACAAAATCTATCTTTTCTGACAACACGTCTTTTTAAAACAAACCCCCACCCACCTTGTTCTTATTTCACTTCTCTTTCCAACTATTCATCTTCATCAAACCCCCAAAAACCTCACATCCTTTTTTGTTGAAACCGATTGTTGGACCATCAGGTGATTGTTACATATTAAAGCCGACAAGAAAGCATATCCCCATGGATGACCCTTTGGTGGAGCCTTCCGAGGGTGATACTAAACCACAAGAAAAAACCAATGATGATATTGAAAAAAACATTAAACATGATGAAGCCATTCAACAAGACTCAATTCACACGAAAAGGATAACTTGCATATTAAAACCATCGAAAAAGATGAGTTTCGTATAAAAACTCATCGGATCTGACAACTCTAATTTCAACGCAAAAAAACATGAGTTTCATATCAAAATTTATCTTTTTCTAACATCTATTCTTTTTAGGCAAAAACCGATTAATTTCATCAAAAATCTATCGAATATACATACTTTGTAACAAAATCTATCTTTTCTGACAACACGTCTTTTTATGCAAAAAAAAAAAGACGAATTCAAGCGAAATGCGTCGGACACGACGAATTTCAAAATACCACGGAAACCGATGACTTTAAAACCTTACGTGACGGACAACTTTCATTCCAAAACAATGGTTTTTCAGAAAACTATTTTGACTACAAAACTATCGACCGAGACAGATTTCTCTGAAACTTTATCTTTAAATTGACACGTGTCACTCTGTGATACGACAAGCAAATCTCACGTCACGAATCCCAATTTCACGTGGGAGATAGATTTCGAAGGACTATTTTGGGAATGCAAAATCTTTTGGACTATTTATGGAATCTCTCTCTTCTAGGAGACTATTTTGGGAATTGTCCCTATAATGAAACATACTTGTTACTTGTTATTGTAATTATGGACGTATACGGTTTGGTTGGTTTCATTTTGATTCGGTTATTAGCGTTAATTGAACTGAACAGATCGGCTATCGATTCGGTTAATTTCAGTTAATAACTCATATCAAAATTGAGCTAAAATTTTGGTTAAAGGTACATGAAATTATTGCTTAACTATATGAAAGAAAGTGATAAATATATGAAATTAAAATATTAGTACATGAAATAGAGATATAAATACATGAAAATGATAGTTTTAAACAATTAATACATATAATACATGAAATAGAGAAAAAAAATGCTTGAAAATAAGAAAAAAAATGAAGAGTTCAGTGTGGTTCAGTCAATTTCGGTTAATTCGGTTTTTGGTTTTTTTGATTCTATTTCTTTGTTTTTCGGTTCGGTTGACAATTCCGTTATTGCTCACCCCTAATTTTAATAGCTAGAACTATTTTTATTTTTAGAGTAAATGATGCGGTAGGGGTTAAACACCGTTAAAAAAACTATGTGTAGTGGAAGCTAAGGGATTTTCGATACGTGGCGCCACGTTAGCAGATGGACGATTTTTATTTCATAGATGTAGTGGTATTTAAGCCCTTTGTTGCCCCCTTTTTAATTTTTTTTATTATTTTCAAACATACATCGGCGACAAAGATACCCCCCCTTCCACTTAATGCCCAAAAATTGTCGGGGAGGGGGGGGGGGTGTTGGCGTCTAAAAAAGCCCAAAAAACCGCCACTTATCGCCCCATTACATATAGCCCTAGAGACTAACCAGTTGGGCATCATTACAGCCTAGACGATGGTGGTCACACACCGTTGTTGTTTAGTCAGTTAGGCATCATTACAGCTAAGCGACGATGGTCAATTGCGAGTACAGCCTACCCAACTGAACATCATTATAGCCTAACCAGATGGATACTACCAGTATACGCGATGAAGTTGTTATCTCTTAGTTATAGTTTTGTTTCAAATGAGAGTGATGTTGATAACATTTGTCTTCTTGTTGATAAGTGTATTATCTTGAAGATTTTATAGAATTGGAGAGGATTCTTTTACAATATCAATTGGATAATTTTTAAATTTAAAATGACAAAGAATATCAAAGTAAATGGTGTATCATCTCTTATCTATGCTAAAAGTCATGTGGAAACTTGAAACGAGTGACTTGCTATTTGGTTGATAGAGTGATTTAGCTAATTTTAATACTTCCACTTTCTACTGCAACAATAGAGAAAATTTTTAGCAATGAAAATATTCGAGAATCACCTTCGCAATAAGATGCCATATAAGTATCTCGCAAATTGCTTGATGATTTACATATAAAAAGAAATTGTTTGAAACATTTGATTTGGAATCCATAATTGATTAATTTAAAGATCTTAAAGTCGTCGACTGTTTTGTAATTCTTTTTCCAGATACTCACCCATAAATATTTCAGGTCTTTGTATGTTAAAAACTATCTAGTTTTTTTATTTTATTATTTTTTTTTTCAGATGAATCCTTTGAATGAATAAAGAAAAAATAGATATTTAGATTTTATATTGTTTGATGCGACCCAACCTGAACTGAATCGTCGACCTGAAATTTTTTGAGTTCGTGACTTCGGTCATCCCTATGGTTTAACCCAAGCTTCGACATTGTCCATTGGGTACGTGATATGTCTATATTTGTTGAGAAATATTTTAATGCCTAAATTTATAAAGAATTTGATCAAAGATGACCATCTCAGTAATTTTCATTTAAGACTTGGGCTTGGTTCATGTCAAGTCTTATCAATAAAATTTCATTTAATTTAGACTTGTTTGCACCTCTAGCGAGAGTGATACGACGATACTATGGAATTAAAAGTAGATGTAGATCGTAAAGGCGCTTGATGTAACGAAATATATTGCAATAATTATTTTATAATGGTTGATAATAAAACGTTTTTATAAAGCAATAAATGTTTGATTATTTATTAAATATTATTTAAAGTACATCTAGGCAATGAGACAAAATAATAAATATAATGAATCAAAGTCAATATCATTATTAATATCTAGTAATAATGATAAGGACCATAAATTAAACACCTTTTTTTTTATTATACCACGTTTATATGCCACTATTTATAATTTTTTAACGGCAGAAGTGTATAATTTAAAAATAGACACTAGTAAGGAATTAAGTAAACCTAAAGAATAAAGACCAAATATAAATTACAACTTGTAAGAAAATTTATAGTAGACAGTAGACACCCTACCTAAATCCTCTAGTGTGGCTTTTATTTTTTCATCCATGAAAGAAAATATTATTATTTTTGAACTATAAATTACTAAATGTGTTTCTTTTCGAACTATAAATAAACTTTTATAAATAAACATCGTCAACCAAATACTAAGAACACCAACAAGAAGCAACCTTCACAACCTAAAGAGAAGCCATGAAGAACACAAAACATATTACATGAAAGCAAAATTACACCAATTCGATTAATCTATCGATCTATACTTTGGCTTGTTCTTGAACCAAAGAAAACCGATCGCCTTTATATCCCCAATTATCTTTTCCGCTTTGACCTCTTTACCCTCAAACACCTTCTTATTTCGCGTTTTCCAAATTCTCCAACAAATAATAATAATAATAATAATAATAATAATAATAACAATAATAATAATAATAATAATAATAATAATAATAATAATCTCATGAAACACTTCTTTTTCTAAATCTCTAAGCCCGATGGTTTTGTGGAACCGAAAAACAAAAATAGGGGAAACTTTACACCAAAGATTGGCGTGCTCCCGAACAACCGCTATCACACCGCAACATGTGGTTAATTGGTTTGTCGCCCCCCCCTCCCCCTCACACAAGGCACAAACATTATCCAAGACCATAATATTCCTTTATTCCAACACCCATCGAGTAGAGATTCTATCAATCTCTGCCATCCATGGTTGGATGCTACACTTCGCGGACACCTATGCACTCCACTTCAAAACGTAATTGTTACCAAAATTTTTATTTTTATTTTTATTTTTATTTATCAAGCCTTTAACTAAGCTTACCGAGAACTCAACCCCCTTTGTCTTCTAGCCAAACCCACTCATCGGGCCCATCTCCCCATCAGGAAAAAAATAATTTTATTGGGCCGGCGTTGGGTTCCTGATCCAACACCAAGCACCCATCCTCCAAATTCCAAAATCTTTCTTTTTAACTTTGCACATTTTATTCTTTTGAGTTTATATAAATGGGGACACTCTTCTACATTTCTAATCAATCCAAAGAAAACTTTTGTATTTACTTTAAACAAAAGTACAAAACTAATAAAAAAAGTTCATGTACTTACCATTTTAAAACAGACGTTGGATCATTAGATTTTCGCTTATTGATCACAATTGACCTCTGAGCTACTGTTTTACACCTAAAACACATACTCATTAAGTGCTTAATGTATAAACACTAATAATAATAATAATTCATGTCGTCACACTTCAAACGTTGAAGCAAAACGCATTTAATGTCGTCGACGTATGTTAGCCGCCACACTTAGACTACTATTTAGAGACTTGTCATATGCTAAGTCAATGCGGGGCATGGTTTGTCCATTTTAATCGGTTAGGTTATACTTGGTTTTGACATTCGTACCGCTTTATCATATCTTCATGCTTCGTTTGTTGCACACTTTTCTTCCATACTAACTATCTTCGTTTTCATATGTCTTTCGGATCCAAAATACCTCCATCTTCAATAATCGTAAATAAATAAGTTATAAGTAGAATCAATGAGTCAATAGAACCACTTATAGAATCGATTAACATAGTTGTGATGTTTCGGTCCATATGTCATCTTTAAGTGAACTAATAATATTATTATACCATATTATTATCAATGTATCATCGTACTCAATAAATCCCATCAATAGCAAGGCAATGACTACCTCTACCCCGTAGAATAGAGAGGTTGCTTCTAGTGAGACCCCTGGCTCAATTATTATACGATATCATAACTTTCTAATAAAAAGGTTATATAACTAATAATCTACGCGTTTATATAACTTTCTATTAAGTTGCGTAAAATACTAAAATGTTACGATGATGATGATAATAATAATAATAATAATAATAATAATAATATTAATAATAATAAAATGATCAAAGTGAAGGATTTCAATTCATTCCGTTACCGCCGTAACAAAGTCACGTCTCGTCGTCCGGTGACGTCATAACCGCCATCACCATAATATGATAATTGACATCCCAACTCTTAAGGGCAGGTAATCGATTAATATTAATATAGCTTGCATTTCACCTAATTCTGATCGATTAATATAGCTCGATTTCATTAGACGTTTAATCACAAACGCATTGGTGTTATTATTGTTAGCTGTAATCATTAATATATTTGGTTTAGAGTTTATTTGTTCCGCGGTAAATAATAAGATGAAACGTTACGTGAACAGTTTGTGAACCGTTCAGCAGGATGTTCGTTCATTTAATAAATGAACAAACATGAACGTGTTCATTCGTTCGCTTAGTTAAATGAACGAACATGAACATGAACAGAGGTTGCGTTCGTTCATTTGTGTTAGTAGTTCGGTAATGTGTTTATTTACGTTTGTTAGTCCATGAAGTGTTCGGCGGTATCTTTGTTCGTTTAATAAATTAACAAACACGAACGTGCTCATTCGTTCGCTTAGTTAAATAAAAGAACATGAACAGAGGTTGCGTTCGTTCATTTGTGTTTGTGAACAAGTTCAATCCTTTAATGAACGAACACGGACAAGATTTTCCATTCGGTTAGCGTTCATGAACCGTTCGTGAACAAGTTAACGCTAAACGAACGAACATGGTCGAAACTTCGTTCGGTTCGATTCGTTTACAGTCCTGGGTTTCTTGGCACGATTTTGCCTGTTTTTGGTTCGGTTAACCGGTTTGGAACCGGTTTGAGTGGAGAGAATTACAAACCGATTCCTTCGGTTCCAAACCGGTTTGGTTTTGGTTCGGGCCATAGGTTCGGTTTGGTTAAGCGGTTTCAGTGTGCAACTCTAATCCTAACATTCACTTACTCACATGTTGATTCTTGTTTGTAGGTATATTGATTCCTGCAACGATTGCAGTACTTTACCTAATGAATCAATTTTATCAGCTTTCAATAAGGTTTGCTTCGCTGTCTCGGTTTAAATATATTGATGGAAATTAAGTAGGATACCAACCATTTGGCATTTTTATGATGTAGGCTGAGGTTAAGAAATCAAATAATGAAGAGTCTAGCTTTGTGATATGTCTGGATGACTTAAAAACCAACGATATCCATCCGCTTTGCAATGTGCTTGTCCAGATTGATATTTCAGAAATAGACTCAGTTGACATACTTCAAAAGTCAACATGTTCGTTAGAAGGCGATTCTGTTTTATCGCTATTGCATGCAGTAGACCAAAAACTCCAGGTGGTGGATCTCCAAGACAGAAAACTCGGCAGGGACTTCTTATTGTACGTCTTACACTTGCTTAATTTTTACATACATTTTTATTTTCTTTTGATTAAAAAAAACATTTTTTTTCTCAATCTTAGCAACGTGGTTTAAATTAGGTGCAAAATAGAAACCAACTTACGCTGCGTTACCAATTTCAGCAATCAAATAAGTTTATTTTACATAAACTCTTTTCACATAAAGCTTATTCATTTTTCATACGTGGCACGGGATGTGGTGGCAGCGGGCATGGCTCAACTAGCGCCAGATCAATCAGTTATGGTAAAATCAGCTAAAGTTTGCTAGATCAGTAAGATATGATTAGTTGGTTTCTATTTTTTTTCCACTAAATAGTTTGTTGCTAGCATCGGGAAAAAAATTGAGTAGTTCGTTTTTAGTTTGTGCGGTTTGCCCTTATTATTAGCATCAACAGAAAAACAGTTAGAATTCAGGACTTGCTTATGACTTATTCACAAAATGCCTTTAAAAATGTTGAATATTATAGGTTTAAAGTGTTGTCACTTGTCCTAACAAGAAGTTCAAGGACATTTATATAATTCTGCATGTTTTTGGCTGAAATTGATATAAGTGTAAAATGATGCTTACTTGGGCACTATAAGAAAGTTTTAATGGAAATAGTTGAATGTTTAGGTGACCTACGCCTACACTACGTTATCCTACATATATTTCCTATTTTTTCATATGTATCATTCATCGTTATTAAAAGCCCTCGCTTCTTGCGCCTAGGCCCATTTTCCAGGCCAGGCCCAATATCTGTGCTTCTAGTTCCTAGGCCCTTGCTTCTTGAAGGTGACAACACCTCTAATGGCATTGATGACGGATCAAGAACAATAGTCATTTGAACGTTTACTAGTTATACTTTTTGACCTTTTGGTTTTTATGTTTTGAACATTTTGGTACTTTACTTTAAACATTTTGTTATTCAAGTTTTGGAATTACATTTGAATCTCGACTCTTTTAGAGCTTTTGGTACTGATAGCCTTTGTTTATTATATATGAAGAATGGTATTATCTTTATAATACATAATATATTTATATTTTTTTACTTAAGTGCACTTTTTTTGTCTTAGGCCCACACTTATTTTGCGCCTCACGCCTAGGCCCCAGGCGAGGCCTATGCGCCTTTGATAACTATGGTATCATTATCATCATCATTGCCAACTTTGATTTTTTTTTGAATTAACGAGCTTTGTATGACTTACTTTTGTTAGGGGGCTCTCACAAGGAGGCTTGTCATGCCAAGTTTTGAACTTAAAGTATTCCCATTTCCGAAAAGTGAATATGATTGGGACGTTCATGCGAATGCACACTCTTAATCTTGATTTCAGTCCATCACTAAACACTTTTGGTAAAGATTGCTTTACATGTATGCCAAATCTAAAGTGTCTATCTTTATGCGAGACAAAAATATCCAATTTGTGGACTACAAGTGCCTCACTTGCAAAACTTCCAAATCTAATCGAACTCCGTTTTCAAAGCTGTTTTTGTTGTATTGACTCCAAGGCATGCCCTGTATCTTTTCGGGCAACATCAGATGAGGACACTAGTTTTTGTTTATTTAATGTAACTCCCAAAGAACACAAAGATTTTTTTCTTAATGTGTTTCCAGTTGGCAATTATAATTCAATTTATGAATCGGTAAGTGAATCCGGCGAGTCTACAGATAGTGAAGTTGACTTTTCAAATACACATCCTGGCATCAATATGTTGGAAGCTTTCACTTATGAATCTAGTTACTGGAACGGGTTGCTTGATCTTTCAAATGAGGTAAGTATTATTTTGTCTGAAGATTCATGATGATTCTTTCTTTTTAATTACGGCTCATTGCATAAAGACTAATGTGATAGAGTATCACTGCAATCTGCACTTACTAATTAGGGTGGTGTGGTTCATGTTGGTAGTTATAAATTATAATCAATAATGTCCCGACCACGCGAGTGCACTTGAAGTGAGCCAGTTTGATTGTTTTAGTGGACATATAACCGGTATAGCTTGGTAAAAAAGATGATGTGGCAAGCAGCAAGCCACCTCATTAAACTATTGACTCATTTGGTAATTATGTTTTTTTTTAATAAATGGGCTCATTTGATCATTTTGCTTTCTTGAAGTTGGCTAATTTGGTGATTTAGTTATAGTCACATCATCAGAAAAATGCCATGTAACTTCATAACCGAAAACCGGTCATTATTTGATCAAATTACTAAAATAGCCCATTTCAAAAAGTTATTATAAGTTTATAACCATTTTGGGACATGGATGTGGAAATGACCATTTTCTGCAACATTCACCTACTCAAATAGAAAAAAGGAGAAAGTTGGCTATTCAAAATGGAAACAATATTAAGTTTCTCGCCTTAGTTTTTTTGTTAAAGGCAACGAATGTTTGTTGCCTTTAACAACTTTTAGTAGCGATAGTAACATAAATCATTTTAGTAGCGATAAAGTTATTATATTTATTATTATATTTTTTGCAATAGTAACATAAATTTTATCATGTTATCAGATTTTTCCTTGGGGATCAGAAGATGCAGCAGAATCATGGTCCAATTCATCCATATTAAGATCTACCTCACATAAATCACCAAAAAGACATTTCTTTTATCATTCTTCACCAATATGCAATGAAAAACATTATAGAGAGTATTTAATAGCTTCATTTCCTAATCTAAAGGTTTTGGATAATCAGCAATCAGTAAAGCTAACAAAGATCAAGCTGCAATTATCTATTCAGACAACTTTGTAGATTTACCATACAAAAGAACAAATAAAGTCGGGTGTGCAATATTGCCTTCTTTGCATCCACTTTCAATAACCCGCATGTATACCAGATAATGCTGGTGGAAACTTTCGTCCGCGACAGTTTGAGTATCATCCTTCTAATTCAAGTTTAATGGTTATTGGAACTTTGGATGGTGAAGTTGTTGTTATTAATCATGAAAGTGAAAATGTCGTACGGTATATTCCGTCGCATGGACCTAGAAATAGAGTTCTTGGATTATGTTGGCTTAAAAGGTATCCAACTAAGGTATGTATTTGACATATTATGCTTCAATATTTCAGGGCAGTTGTGGAAAAAAATCTTAAGTCTTTTTTTTTTTTTTTTTATGATTTTCACATTAGTCCCGTTTTAACTTAATGATAAGTATTTGGATTTTATTTCAATGAAAAAGTCCTTTTCTTGCATGATAAAATTGTTCAACTTTATAAAAGTTAACGAAAGGTCCTTTTTTTATAGAAAGTTTTGGAAATTATATGTATATGTAATCTGTTTAAAATGATGCAAACTTTTAAGTTATAAAATCTAACAATTATCCCTTTTTTCGCAGCTTATCGCAGGGTCAGATAAACGGTTTGCTGAAGCTATATGATATTCAGCATATTCCATCAACAAATGGTGCTTCTGTTACCTTTGACGAGTTTAACCAGTTGACTTCTGTTCATGTTAACTCATTAGATGAACTGTTTCTCGTTAGTGGTTATTCAAAAGACGTTGCTTTGTATGACATCAGCACTGGTAAACGCCTGCAGGAGTTCACCAACATGCACATGAACACATTAATGTTGTCAAGTTTGCAAACCATTCACCGTCTATGTTTGCCACATCATCGTTTGACCATGATGTCAAAATGTGGGATTTGAGACAAAAACCGATTCACCCGTGTTACACCGCTTCTAGTGGTCGAGGAAATGTGATGGTTTGTTTCTCTCCTGATGATCATTATCTTCTTGTTTCAGCTGTTGACAACGAGGTAAATTTCGCATTTTCACAGTTACTTTTTGTTTGAAGCATACAAAGACTTATAAACATTATTATTATTTTTTGTTGTATAGGTAAAACAACTGCTGGCTGTTGATGGAAGGCTTCACCTTGATTTTGGAATATCTCCAACCGGAAGCTCTCAGAATTATACGCGCTCGTATTACATGAACGGGAGAGATTATATTGTCAGTGGAAGTTGTGATGAACATGTGGTACGGATCTGCTGCGCTCAAACAGGAAGACGGCTCAGAGATATATCATTAGAGGTAAGTTGCTGATGTGAACTATTTTCAAACTATTTTTATGATTTATTAATTAAGTCACAAAAGTATAAATTTTGCATAAAATAGAAATCAACTTGCATTTCATTACCAGTTTTAGCGATGTCTAAGTTAATCTCTATTTTTAATTTTTTTTTTTACAATTTACTAATTTAAATAAGAAATAAACTTTAGGGATTTTATTATTAAATAAAAACAAAGTTTGAGGATTTAAGATTTTAATCACTCACAGAATAATTTAAGTTTATATATTTTTGAAGTCAAAATGAACTTTGATGACTTATTGAATCAAGAAAATAGTTTAAGGTCTAACCATATTTTAGGTGAAAGTACCAAATTATGAATAACTGTCATGTTTTGCCATTTTTTTAGCATCACTTTTTATGTTTGTTTGGTTGCGGGTATGCAGGGAAAAAGTTTCCGATCCTCCATGTTTGTGCAATCTTTAAGGGGGGACCCGTTTAGAGTGAGTTTTTCGTTTTCTTTCATTTATGTTTTCATGTTTTAAAGTTGGAAAGTATATACTAAAGCTTTACCGTAAGGGGGCGTCTTGGAAAGTATATACTCCACATCAAACAAACTTTACATGGCACCCGAGCAAAAATTTGGTTGTTTAGTCGCCAAAAGCTTCCATATGATGAAAACGCCCTTAGAATTCAAAAACAAATTGTCTGTAGAAGTCAAAAGACTTGCTTTTTGTACTGTGGTCAGGGGCATTTTTGTCATTTTACAACTTGTTAAGATTTTGGCAAAATCTGACAAAGAAATCGAATCAACACTTGTAATGTCGTCTTTGTGTAATCTTTTGAATACGATGGCCTATGTGCGAGAAGTTTCTCAAATTTTCACTGCACCGGAGAAAATAACATTTGTTTTCATTATTTTTCTTGTTTTCAGGATTTTAACTTGAGTGTACGTATGAGCCCTGCAATCGTCAAGGTTGACTTTTCCCAAACTTCACGTATTCTCTGTTGACGCATGCAACGATTTTGACTTACAGGCGTAAACTTCTGCAGGTCGACGTGTTCCCTTCCAGCACACAGTGAATGCATTTTTTTGTTGTTGATAAGAAATAACTGAAAAGTTAGTGCATCTGTAACCCCTGTATTTTATTTTTTAACTTCATTACTTTTCACAAAATAGTTTGATGGTTCCCATAAGTTTACCTAACATCTTTTATAACTTTATTATAACCTTTAATTAGTGATAAATTTATCTATAATTTTTCTTAAACTTCTTAAAAAAGCAAAAGCGTTGTTACTTATCTTCCATGTATGTATGTGTGTGTGTGCGCGCATGTAGGTTTACATAGGGAAATATTTATAAGAAGCCTAAGCAACAATCTCGTGGTAACGTGTGATGCTGAGAGAAAAAATTTTTAAACTATTTTAACACTTTTTTGATAAAACAACACAGTCTTTTTTATAATGATAAAACAACAACTTTATATGGTAAAACAACATGTTTATAGGTGTGTCGGTACCATTACAATGTCATCTAGCCTTTTCTTTTTCTTATATTATAAATACTAAAATCTTAAGGTCTAAAATATTTTTCGTCTTTGGTCCAAAATAGTTTAACAATTCTTGAAAACGACCCTACCCGGCTTTCACGTGAGAGTAAGTATTTGTACATGGGAAAGCTCTATAAGGAAATTATAAGTTAAAGGTTTGGCGCTAGTTAACGTTGTGTATTTAATGCTTAACTACATGCGTTAACTAAGTATTTTATATAGCGATAACGGGTCGCTAGTACTTAATTGCCCCAAATTAATCAACCGTTGCAACTAGGGCTGTAAACGAACCGAACGAACACGAACAAGGCCTTGTTCATGTTTGTTCGTAAAGAAAATAATGTGTTCACGAACACTTACCGAACGAGATTTTATGTTCGTGTTCGTTCATTAAAGAAGTTAATGTGTTCACAAACACAAATAAAACTGGCAGAGCTAGATATCGAGACCAATATATTCATCAATGTTAATAATGAAAGCATTTAACCGAATCAAATGAACACGAACAAGGGCATGATCGTATTCGTTCATTTAACTTTAAAAGAACACGGATACTTAATTTAACAAATATTTATGTTCATGTTCGTTTATTTGAAAATGGACATTTGTGTTCGTTTGTTTAAAATCTAAACGAAAATAATTGAACAAAGTTAAGTGAACACAAACAAACATAAACAAACTTAAATGAAAACAAATTAAGAAAATTACTTAAAATTGCACCATTTCAATTAACTGTCAACGTGAATTTGACTTTCAATATCTTCTACGGTTGTCCGTAAATCATCTCCGATCAACGGACCGTTACCGGATTTGCCGTCCGTCCGTCATCGCCATGGTTATCGACATCCAAACCCTAACGGACAGGTAATATGATAATATCAATTTTACTTACTCTTGTCTTCATTACGTCAACATAAATCATACGTATATTATAAATAATCGATGATGAAATTAATTAATTAATTGTTTCTGATTATTGTAAACAATGTGACCTTATTATGATCGATTCATAATAATAATAACTTGGTTTCATTAGAGTGATTATTATTATTATACGTTATAACTATAAATGCATTGGTGTTATACTGTTATATGTTAATTGAAATAGATCGATTGATCGATCTATAGATCCGGTTCAGTGTTTGTTTAGCCCGAGCCTGAGCTCGAT